>NC_079442.1:19238003-19538003 GCF_903798145.1 Danio aesculapii | reverse complement strand
TACTTATACTAATTAATTGTACAAGTAATATTAATTATTCACCTTCATAATCATGTTCAACTCCTGTCTCTATCCTACTATATCATTTGTCATTTTATCAGTATTTTATGCCAGTGGCCAGTCCCCTGGAGCAGAGGGCCTGTTGACCACCTCTGTACACACTGCTCTCTGGTTTAGGAAAGGCTCTCCTCTCCACACCAGCCATCTCAGTCTCCAGTGAAAGTTTTTTCATCAGCAGGGGACATTGTAAATGTGCAAAGACCTCAGCTTATGCCAGAAAACATAGATATGCTGATATTTCTTTTTAAAAATGTAAAATCCCAGCACAGTCACAGTTTTAGTTTGTTTATATTAATGAGTATTCTTTAGTTTGTTTTATTATTTATTTACTTTTTTGGGTATTTGTTTTTAAAATAGAAATTTTGTTATGGCAGAAAATGTGTTTAGCAAAATATGTGCAGTATTTAAGAAAAAAATGAAAGGGCTCCACCTTAAATTTGTTTAAAATAATTCTGTTAAAAAATTGTGACTGAATCGGAAATCGTGAGACGTGAATCATAAGTAACGTGAATCATATCGAATCCCTATGTAGCATGACTGCTTGTATAAAGTTCAATGTGATAACAGCGCTGAATCTGTTTAGGAATATCTTGTGAGAGTGACATATCAACTACTGTCAAATGACTTAAAATAATAAATCACAAATGTGAATGAAGTGATGTAAACCTTTGTAATATTTGGGAACACTTTACTTGAAGGGTGTGTTCGTAAGACTGTCATGACACTTATTGACAGAGTTGTCATAAGCCTGCATAAAATGTCATTCACTCAGTTATGTTGACATAAACTGACATAAAAAAAATACATCATAACCTGACTTTATCTTTGTCACGACAGCTTGACATTACCAAGACAACATAATGCGTCATAAATCTTGTTGCGTCATAAATTATTGTCATAAGGCCATTACAATTGTGTCACGAAAAAAAACTGATTTAATTATCAAAATTAAAAAACAAACATTTTTGAGAGGACCAAACTGAATCTCACACACAAAGGGGTTAAAGTGCATTACAGCTCAAATCATTAAAATAATGAAATGGCAGCTCAGAGTCCTGATCTAAAGCTGATTGAAAATCTATGGAAAACCCTTGGAGACACAGTTAGACAACGGTTAGCAAATGATGACAATTGTCACTTTTGGGTGAACTTTCCATTTAAGATCTCAGATATTATTGGCATGAGCCAAAATAAAGAGCTTCCAAAGTACACAAAAATTTTACTGAATTTAAGGAATTCCCCCGATATTCAGAACAGATAATGTTATTAAAACGTTTAACTTTCAGTCTTAGCCTGAAGTTACTGTTAATCTTAAGTTTCTGCAAAAATGTTAACATACTTTCCCATAACCCTATATATAACCGTAAGATGTGTCATGTGAAATGAAAAGTCTTACCGCAGGGCGTTTGGGCTGGAGAGTAACGTCTGTTTGACTAGATGGATTTTCGCAGACTTGGTTCATGATTCTTCCAAATAGGTTTTCTACCATCAGAGAAGTTCTGAAGGAAAAAAGATCATAAACATTGCATACTGTTTATCAAGAGGTGCATTTCAATGGTTCTGAGACCTGAAGTGAAACAGAAAACAAAAATATACCTGATGCAACAAGAAGCAATTCACTTTAAACGAGAAAAAAAAAAATGCAAATCGAATTATGTAGAACATTTCTTTGGCCACTATAAGAGTTGTGTAAAATGTCTCATTTTGTGTTACTCAAAATACAATAACAGCATATAAGTTTAGAAGGTTAGTTTACCCAAAATGGGTAATTACCCACACCCTCTTATCGATCCAAACTCACGAGAACCTTGTTCTTTAAAGCACAAATTAAGATATTTTAGTAAATTCTGAAAGCTCTCATTCCCTATAGACAGCAAGGTACCCAATTTATTTAATGTCCAGTAAGGTATTAAAAACATCCTCAAAACAGACCAAGTGATGTTCAATGACAATATTATCAATCTGCAAGATCACATTTGTGCACATAAAATAAAAATAATACCGTTATAGTGTCAGTATATTGCACTTGAATGTTTTCCACCACGCCTAAATGCCAGCTCACAACTACTTCTGTTTGAAACAAAGCACGGGCACATCTGAAGTAAGATGTTATAAGTGCACCCACAATATGTTGACATGTTCCCTATACTGACACTGAAGAGAAGTGACTGCTGAATAAAGTAATTATTTTTGTTTAATTTAGTTTAATTATTTTGCACAATAAAAAAAATCTTGCTGCCTTAATAGTTTTAGTTGAATCACATTTTTGAAACCAAAATCATGTGTTAAAATAAGTTAAAATAACAAAAACATTTGTAGACATGAGTTTTTGTCATGATTTTTTGCAGTCTGTAGTTTGAGAATATTCCGATGTTCCAATTGAACCACCAAAGTCTGTTTTGAAGATGTTTTGGTATCTTTCTGGACTCTGAATGAGTTGGGAACTTTGTAGGAGGATGGAGGATGAGAAAGCTTTCAGAATTCATCTTAAAAAAAATCTTTATTTTTGTTCTGAACATGAACAAAGGTTTCAAGATTTTGGAATGATATGAGAGTAATTATTAATAATATAATTTTTGGGTGCAATAACACTTTAATTGACATAATGGGGGTTAAATCATGGTAATTTTCACTTCTGGATGACCTTTATGTTCTGAAAAAGATGATGAAGATGATGTTTTAAACTTTAAAGTTCTGCTGACTGCAAAATTATTGATAACATCTACTGCTGACCAAACACAAAAAGATTATTAATACTGAACTGACTTTAGTCCCTCATGGGGACTAAAGGTGTATGTTATGTATTAGCACTTCACATTGCATTATAAAAAAACACGTTAGCAGTTTTCAAGCTGTAAAAATGTGTGTTTTTCACTGCGTCCGCATTAATATTGAAATCCAATAAGCCTTTTCTCTCCAATAATAACAGTACAAGCATAAACAAGACCGGGCTTAAAATCTCCTTCTCCCCAGCACCCTAAAAAATGTCATTATGTCTCTCTCTCTCTAAAGTTGAATGTGTCCTGCCAGAATATTCTGCCCGCTCACTGTTCATCAAATTTCACCCCTGTAGCTACAATTATTTCAGGCTGGACCATCTCCATATCTCTAGTTAGTGCGGTTTTCATTTCTCACTCCTTTTCTTTCTGTAAAGCAGAAGTGGAGAAATGCAACCAGGCACATTTCAGTAAAAGATAATGTACTCTAGTTCTACATTAGGCTGGTGTTCTCGCAGAATAAAGGCTGACAGGCTAATTAGCAGCCTGATGCAAAGCAGTATTCTGCAAAAACAAACGCCTAGATGTACATTATCATATTTATCCCATGGCTACTAGCCACAAAACTTAATTAAAAACATTTACCTGAGCTGTATTATTTTTATTATTGAAACAACAGCTGAATGCAGCCTACACTAACTAACTGATTCAGCAAAACGATGCCAAACATGAACAGTGGTGTAAATGATAAACATAAGACTTTCAAGATAAAGTATACAGATAAGCTTGTAGTATTAGTTTCAGCAGTTGATATCTGGGAATAACAAACCTTGGAATGTTATGATTGACTAATCATAATCAAGTATTTCAGAGAACTGCGTAATGATTTGCTGTTAAGAATTGGAAGGCCATGTTTCCACCTGCAACTGTATTTTCAATGAACTGATGATGTGGTCAGCTGAGATACAGTTTTGATGTCTTTTTTTATTCAATTTCATTTCTGACTACATGTGTTTGAATTTCGTCACACTGTACATCAATTCTGTATGTACACTGTGTGTGATGCATGTCATGAAATCGTTATGCAGCGTATGAGCAGGTGGGAAAAAGTAACTGAAAAGGATGTTACAAGCCATGATTGGTAATCTCTGTATTTTGCTCTGTGAGGCAAACTGATAGTGGCACCAGTGTAACCACTGTCAAACTGGTAAAAAAAATGGGTGCAAAATGCAATTATTCACATTGTGGACCCTGCTCATTGTCTGCTGGTTGTAAGCCATGTCACATAGCTTTGTTCAATAGTACTTGCCAGAGGCTAAGGAAAAAAATGTTAATACCAGGTGATAATAGTAATATGTCTCAGCTGATTACCTGTTATCAGATCACTGAAAACCCATTAAATACCAATTGGAACCTGGGCCCCTACTGACACCTGTATTTAGTGAAACAGAACTGACAAAAACACATCTTACAGGGATAGTTCTCCTAAAAAATTCAATAAACTTACAATTTACATACCCTCACGTTGTTTCAAAACTGTATGAGTTTCTTTTTTTCTGTGAAACACAAAAGAAGATATTTTAGAAGAATGTAAGAACATCAGATAGATATCCATAGTAGTTGACATCCATAGTATTTGACATCCATAGTACTATGACGGTTTCCAGTTTCTAAATATGAACAGAGGAGAGAAATTCTACTGAATGGAAATGCCAAAATGTGCATAAATTGTAAAAACACTACGAAAAAAAGTATGCACACAACTGAACAGAATAAACTTTTTATTTGATAAGAAAAAATGCACATTAACTACGATGGAAACACTTTTACTGAATACATTCCAGCATGTACATAAAAAGACGTGATTTTGTTTTAATTGATCACGTAGTAAAAAAAATGGTCGCAAGACAGTATTAATGGACAAACCAGCAGACTGACCATATTGAACGACCTCTGAAATGATGTTTTGTTCATTGTAAAATCGCTTAGTCAAAGTCCGTCATCACAGTGATTCCTAATTATCACCACCTAGAAATATCTTGAGTAAATGTGCTTGCAAAGAATGGTCTCACACCTCAAAGTCAAATCCTGCTGCAAATACCACTTTTCTTTTTTGATATTTGGTGCCAGATTATCAGAAAGTGACAATTGTGTTGTCTTTGACACATTGGATGGAAACGGTGCTTTATTCACAATCATTTTATGTGATATTCCAGCAGATACATAGCTACAAATGACAACAATTTCAGTTTTGGGAACAATCTCTTGAATACCAGGTGTAAACAAGACTTAACATGCATTAGTGTAAACTATTTACCAAGGCTGAAATGTCTGCGTTTCTTCTTTTTTATTAAGAAAAGAGCTTTGAGCCCTCTTTTTTGGGTGAACTGTCCCTTTAAAGCAATATAGTTTATAGCTAGCCACCTGAATGATAGCAAATCTATTTTAATGGCAGAAGCATGTGTAGGTAACTATCACCCTGTTGAATTCTAAAGTTTGTTACCACCACAGCAACAGACCAGTGCACTTTAAGTAGGCCCAAGGGACCTTACATCTGCATACTTAAGCATGTCTCTGGCCTTGTTTGTCTCTCATTATTCAATTTCCATTTAAAAAAGAAGCTAAGAGAGGAACAGCCCTGCCAAAAGCTTTGGCAGAAAATGAAAAGCTTCAGGAACCTGAAGCAAAAAACCATACACTGATATGGACAAAAAAAAGTTTGTGGGCGAGTGCTGTTATGCAGCACCTTTTGAACTCAGTGACCTTAAAACTTTAGTTTCATGAATATGGCTGATCAAGCTGTGTTTTAATTCTCCATTAACATACTAGCACTTATTTCACTACTAATGAGTACTTTGTATGCAGCAGAAATGTTTTTCCTAAGTAAGTTTGTTTCACAATACAATGTATGTAGTGTATTCTAGATTATTCTTATTAGGGTTCCATGGTATTGGAAAACGCTATATATTGTTTTTCAGCCATCTCTCTCTCTCTCTCTCTCTCTCTCTCTCTCTCTCTCTCTCTCTCTCTCTCTCTCTCTCTCTCTCTCTCTCTCTATATATATATATATATATATATATATATATATATATATATATATATATAAATAATTTGTCTTAAATAGCTCTATTTGGGAACAAAATATTGTGTATAGCACAATAAAAAACTACAACCAAATATAAATACAATAAAACAAAAAAACACAAGTGAAATAAATAGTGCTTTATGGTTTTCTGGGGAGTCTAACAATATTTAGGTACAGAAACTGAATAGTCGAAAGTAAAATAATACTGCATAGTGTTCATTGTATAACTAATTCAATAAAATTTATCTTTATTAAAGTTATAAACTGTACTATTTCTTCTGCTTGAACGCTTTAAACTGTCTTGAAATGCTCACACAGGCCTTATAAACACATGCAGACCATAAATTTGAACTCTAATATGGTTAAACTCTGCAGTGACTGCACAAAACTCATGTGTTCTGAGCTGTGGTGCTGATCAGATATAATACCAACTTGGTCCTGGAGGACCGTTTAGTTCCAACCCCAATCAGACACACCTGGGATAGCTAATCAAGCTCTTACTAGGCTTTCTAGAAACACCCTTGTAGGTGTGTTGAGGCAAGGACACTGGACCTCCAAGACCAAGTTTGGACACCCGTCCTAAGATGTGACTACTGCGGATGTGCACAATGCAATATCAATGCTGAAATTATATATTTTTCAGCCACAACTTACTAATTATATACCTAATGTACCTTAACTAATTATATGAACACCTGTGCCTATCATTGTTTTATCTGTTAACATGTGCTAAAAATACTAGGCATTTTCTCAATACAAAGCACAGCAAATTCACACTTAAAGAAACTTAACCGTGCCCTCAGCCAAGATGATAATAGAATCATAAAGTCAAAGATTGCCTATTAGATATGCTCAAAATTAATCACATCTCATGTTTTACCAGTGCTAATACATCAGAGCCAGAGGCAAATATATCAGAAGCACTTAAAATAAATGACCGCCTGGACCTCCCGACTCTGAACATTTTTGAGAACGCATTCTGGGATACTTAACTACATCTCATCACCCAATGGATTTTTGATAAAAGCTATTAAAACATATTTAGAGATGATTTAAACTGTAAATGGCTATTCTATATTTTCAAGTACGTTTTTCCTTAAGCTACTAATTGATACTGTATCCTTTAAACTGAACGTTAACAATGTTTCTTAAGTTCTGACTGCATGTAGTGTGTATGTACAATATTGATGCAAACAAAAGCTCTATATATATAGCCTTTAATTGCATTTTTTTAATATTTAGCATTAGCCAAAACAACATGAAACATAGGCTACCAGTATTGTACTTTTCCAGTCAACATTAATCCTTAATATCCATAATGTCATACCATGTCACGACTCTGGTTGTTTCAAATTAATGTTTCCATCTGTCGTACATCACAAAATATGACATTAAGTTCGTCACACACAGGTTTGGGGGGGAACCATTTGGATAAGTAAATGATGAGAGGAGAGTCATATACTGCTGAAATGTGAATATGTGTTTGAAACATTTCGATGAGCAATATATGTGCTACACATTTCGTCGTGATTTATGATAGCAAAAACTAATATGATTTTCATCTTCAAAAGTCTAAACCTTTTACAAAAAACACTTCAAACATACTGCATTTAACCACAAAAGTGTCTCCTGACTCCTGCATTATTTACCTGCTCACTCACAAGACCAAACAACCACGAGTATCTCTCTGAAGATAGAGGTAAAGTTGATTTTATATTTGCACATTCGTTTATTTAGCAGTCACTATATTGTTTACCAAGTTACCTTGAATATTCGATCGGAATTTGCATGCAAGTATGACTTCTAAACAACATTAACACTAATTCACTGTGAACAATGTTGTACGTACTTTGATAGTCATTTGCTGCTAATATGATTTCCCTATTTAGCACTTGCAAAGAATACTTTTCTGAAATTATATTATTAAGAATGTCTGAATATCCTAATATAAAACCAACTTTACCTCAATTCTCTGAAGCTGTGAGTCAGATGTAGTTGACGCGCACGTGTCATTAACGCGAACGCGCATAAACACCTCAGCACGTGCAATTCCATTATAAACATCTTTTTATGATGACGCGTGGTTTAAAGAAACGACCGTGTGGTACTATTGATTATTATAAGAATATTATGATATACAGGTGATCCATTCACGCTGCATTTCCGTGTATAGAAGTTTTATTTAGAAAAAAAAAAACATTCAGAGCACGTTTACAAAAGCTGTCTGCTTCTTTGACTAACAAAACGAGAACAGCTCAAGGCAAAGGTACGAACTCCTTTAAAAGTGCTGTTATCCATTATGCAGGCTTAGTACAAAGAGGAAAAAATAATCACCTTCCAATCGACCTGCGGACGTTTAATAGAATAAAAGGCCTCAGCATTAAAATGGAAGGAAATCAGGGAGAAACAAGACTAGATATCTCAGCCTTTGCTTGTTAAACTCCTCCGTGGTCAGGAGAAATTAAACGATATTTCACATATCCTTATTAAAAGTGTTAAGATACAACGTGAAATCTGTGTTTTTGATCAAGTTAAGAATAAAATCAGAGCCGTTTCACTTACCTGCTGAAATTAAAGTGGCTGTTACATGTGTGGCTCATCCGTTCATCGCCCCCTACAGATGAACAAACGGAAAATCTTCATTGGCGTCATAAAGGTCAGTTTAATGATTAAATTTTGCAATAAAATATCAAAAAGTTCCAATTTCTTTACAAACTTATTTATTTCACGAAGTTATTTCTTTATAAGTTTTTCTATAATTATATGAGCCAGCTATGGTGAATACAATCATGGCTGAAAAACTTGCATGCCTACCACACAGTGCAAGCACTGAAGCTAAAAGTAAAATCAATAAATGTCTTCGTTTTGGCAGAGGAATAATCCCTGACAGAGGTGGTCACATTGTTTATAAAAAAATAATAATAATAAAATACACACACACGTGTTTAGGGTGATCTTGTGGTCAAGTATTTTTTAGGGGCAGAGTGTCACGCTGGTAGACAAGACAGAGGTGGTTCTCTTTTCACAATTTATTATTTTTATTCAAAACAAAGTCACTAATCACAAAGGGAATTCAGTGGGTTGATGTATATGCTGTTGTGATCTTCATACACAGCAATAGGAGTGTCAACAGTTGTAGAATACGATCTCACTAGAAGTTCACTCTCACTAGGAACAGCAGGAGAATAAACGAACAGTTCATCTAGTAGGTAGTGGATCTTCTAGTAAACACAACACCAGTGTAAGCATTTGATCTCATTAGATGTTGGCTCTCAGTAGACACAGCAGGTGAGTATACAGATACACAATTCCTCTAGTAGAGAGTGGATCTTCTGATAAACTGATAAAGAGGGATCAAGAAGCAGACAATGATCATCCGTTGGTGAGTATACAAGCACACAGTTCATCAGAGTGATAGCAAATCTTCTAGTAAACATCAGATAAGAATAATCACTTCCCTTGATCAGTATGAAGGACTTGAAGACTCATAAGGAACATCCATGGAAGACGGTGAGACTACAAAGGAGTGAAGGTGAAGACAATCATCTGACTTCAATACTGGCTGAAAAGTGAACTGAGAAGGTGGGTCTTTATAGTGTCCATGGGTAATGGGGAACAGGTGCAAGTCGTTTGAAGTCTGGTGATGGCTCAAGGGATTGCTGCGGTCACACTGGGCTTTTCCTCCCATAGACTTCCATTCGTACGCACGCGAATGCGTCAGACCGGAAACGCAGGGTAATGCGTTAAGTTTCGCAGTTCGCTGCAGTGCAAAGTTCAAGCTTGGGAAACTCTGACCTGCGAAATCGCATCACTTGACTGCGTAAGACCAATCGAGGATCAAAACATGACCTCTCTGGACAGAAATTTAAAACATGGTGCAATCGCTCGCTTTTTTTATTATCTAATCATCTTGTTTAATCCCGCCCCTTTTCGCAGCGCCGCACAACAGAATTTAGCACACACAAAGCCCGGTGTGACCTCAGCTTTAAGCTACGGTCACACTGGGCTTTGTGTGTGCGAAATTCTGTTGTGCGGCGCTGCGAAAAGGGGCGGGATTAAACAAGATGATTAGACATTAAAAAAAGCCAGTGATTGCTCCATGTTTTAAATTTCTGCCCAGAGAGGTCCTGTTTTGATCCTCGATTGGTCTCATGCAGTCAAGTGATGCGATTTAGCAGGTTAGAGTTCACCAAGCTTGAACTTTGCACGGCAGCAACCTGCGAAACTTAACGCATGACCCCGCTTTTCCGGTCTGACGCATTCGCGTGCGTATGAATGGAAGTCTATGGAAGGAAAAGTCAAGTGTGACCGCACCTTTAGATGGAGGTGGTATGTGAGGGAGAACGTTGATTGGGCGAGCAGGAACAAGCCGGGGATGTGACACAGAGGCTCAGTAGCTAAACACATAATGACTTGTTTTACTGTTTTACTAGGGCACTTGTTCAGATATTAGCATGGTTGGGAATGTTACTTTTACAACAAAGTTCACTGCAGATTACAAAATACTTTTTTAAAAATGGCATTTGTAAGATGTTACATTGTTTTACTTAAGTTTAGTAACCTATTGCAAATACTTTTGAATACAAGTAGGGTGCTCTGAAGAAAAATGACATCCACAAAACATTGGATTTGTAAATTTATGTATTTATATATTATTTTCAATGAGAGATAAAATGCAATGAGAATAAAATGTAGACAATCTGTACTACTCAACAGGCCAACACACTGAATTTATTTAAGTAATGTATTCTGTTATATTTCAACCCTGGATATTAACAAGCACTTATGGAATAACCATTAAAAACACTAAGCCTCATGAAGCCATGGTTTATTGTGAATTTAAAACAGTAAAACCTTTTTTACTCTGGATCAAGCATAACAATGACCCTTAGCTTTAACAAGCATCTGTCTTGCACCTCTCTTTACGTCAAACATGACCTTCAGCATTTCTATTATTCTCTTTACTTTAAGTTTTTGACAAGTCCCAAAACTTCTTCACTCCCTGTTGTATTGTATTTTTTCTTATTCTGCTTGGATATTTATTTATTTATTTTCTTTTTTTGACAGATTTTTGATTTGTCCTGCCTCTTGTCTTATTTATTGGAACAGGATTATGCCGGTTCAGATGTCCATGCTGAATAAGTCATCGCGCTTGCCTCCTCTTCCAGGAAATTGTAAAAAGTTCACAGTTTGTTCAAAGGGCATCTTGAAGACCAGGTCTCCATTTTGTAACCTTTGTTCGGACTTAAAAACTGTTTGCAAGGTTGCCATCACTTCATCCCACAACAAGCCAGCTGGCAATTTCATTATGGTGCTTTCAAAATGAAATGATTTTGAAAGGTTTTTGGACATGTTTGATTTCACGTCATAGAGGCGCTCATCCAGAAATTGCCGCATCTTTTTCTTCTTTTGATACAGTGCCATCCTTTGGCATAAGATAATGTCACCTGATACATAAAAGGCCAGCTGCCTAGGTAATAAGAGAAGCTCGCTGATTGCATTAGGAAACAGTGTTTCATTTCAGTCCAAAAAGCACAAACTCAATCACAGTGGATTTATTGTAAAAGGAAAAAACATGAATAAGTTGATATAATAAAGGATTAAACCCAGTGATTTTTCAAAAAGCCTATAAGTACTTCTCTGTAATCTCCTGGCATACCATAATTGAAATAGGATTTGTGTAAATCATACAGATTTTAAAAGAATCATAGCAATTATAAAGCGAAAACAGACAATAAATAGGTTATATAACAGCACTTGTAAAAGGATAAAAACACAATCACACTCTGTTGGGATTTAATGAACAGATTTCATAAAATAAAAAGTTTCAACTCTTGCTGCTGATTGGTCAAAATATTTTTGATAAACTGCACCTATGAATGCTTCACAAAAAGCGTCACTGCATGAACAAACAATCCTGTAAAAACTGCTACATATATGTAATGTGCATTAGAGCCTGTTTAATAATGTTATTTATTGAAATATAACCGACCTTTGCTGTCATTCACATTTATACTAACCTTCTCCCATCAAAGAAATTATTCTCATGTGTGAGGCCCTGACCACACGAACAAAGATATTTTCAAAACCACAGCCTTTTATACACGGTTTGGTTGTTTGTCCACACGCAATTGCAGTAGTTGTGTATAGCCAGTGAAACTTTGAGTTTTTGGTTTGTCCACATCATCTTTCCTGTGTGACACCAGATTGTGAACAGCAGTCTCTGTTGTTTAGTATAGTACGCCTGTCAGTGTAATGATTGGTGTGCCATTTTGACAGCCAACTGGAACCAATATGATGAGTATATTTCCACCTTTTGAAAATATTATTTAAATACAATTTTATTTCAAAGAAACATACATTTCTTAATAATATTCCTTTGCACTTTGTAAACTGTGGAATCTATATCACATATATAAATATGTGTATATATATATATATATATATATATATATATATATATATATATATATATATATATATATATATATATATATATATATATATATATATATATATATGTTTGTGTGTGTGTGTGTGTACATATAAACTATATAAATTTTGAATGCATAATATACTATACAGTAACTTCTAAATGCAAAATATGTCACTATTTTTCAGCACACCAGCTCATAGATAACCTATTCATTATTAATGAATAGGCAAATAAATGACACAGCAACCTTTCTTTTTGGTTTACTATTATTTGTATTCTGTCATAGCAGTTCTATAAAAGCAATTAGGCCTAACAGCATCCTGCAGTTGAGACTTTTTTCTCAATATAGCACCTCTTGCCCTTGTTGCTTATGTAAAATTACATCCTTTGTTAGTCTTTCACTTTCTTCCGACTTTAATTCTCATTTACCTTTTCGGAAATAGATAGCTCAAGTGAACCTATATATCTCTGAAAGATGTTTGTAGGGCAAAAGGCATTTGTGGTTCATAAGACAAAAGCACTACACAGATCCATATTGCAAATAGTATCAGCTGAAGAGACCTCAGAATAGCTGAAGTGATGTGCGTAATGCATTGTAAGTGTGTCTGTAGCCTACATCTCTTTATATATGTAACACTATCAAGGAACATTCATCCGCATAGGAAATTGTGTGACGTCAATGTCAGACTTTTTCCAAGAGGTTTATTTTTTGCACAGTGCAGGTACTTGTGAGGTACAGAGTAGGATTGTGTGTTTACCACACTGTTGTGTGTGTGTTTGTGTATGTGAGTGTTTCCGTCATGTAGGTGTTAAAGTGGGTGCTTAAAAATGAGATTTGACCCTGTCTGTTGAAAATAACAATATGTTCTCTCTTTTGTCTCTTTTCCATTTTTCCCTCCTCACCCTTGGACCTCTTAGTGATTTTTGCTTTTTTTATGTATAGAAAAGCACTTTGTATTTGTCAGTTTTCCCACCCTCTCCAAAAACATTCATCATCGCCCACATCTGTAAATATACACATTCAGGAAAAAGTAATTCTCCCTTTTTTTTTTTTTTGTTTGCTAGCTAAGACCTGGGGGTGTTTAACACATTATGCAAAATAGAAAGATGTTTTATTCATTATTAATATTATTTGAAACAAATAATAATACATACAGGTTTTTTTTGGCTATGTATATACACTCACTGGCCACTTTTTTAGGTACACCCTACTAGTACCGGGTTGGACCCACTTTTGCCTCCAGAACTGCCTTAATCCTTTGTGGCATAGATTCAATAAGGTTCTAGAAATATTCCTCAGAGATTTTGGTCCATATTGACATGATAGCATCATGCAGTTGCTGCAGATTTGTAGATCCCAAGTGTGCTCTATTGGATTGAGTCTGGTGACTGTGGAGGCCATTTAGGTACAGTGAACTCATTGTCATGTTCAAAAAGCCAGTCTGAGATGATTCACGCTTTATGACATGGCGCGTTATCCTGCAGGAAGTAGCCATCCAAAGATGGGTACACTGTGGTCATAAAGGGATTGACATGGTCAGCAAGTTACTTAGGCAACCTCAGTTAGGCAGTGGCTTTGACACAATGCTCAACTGGTACTAATGGGCCCAAAGTGTGCCAAGAAAGTATCCCCACACCATTACACCACCACCAGCAGCCTGAACCGTTGATACAAGGCAGGATGGATCCATGCTTTCATGTTGTTGATGACAAATTCTGACCCTACCATCCGAATGTCGCAGCAGAAATTGAGACTCATCAGACCAGGCAATGTTTTTCCAATCTTCTATTGTCCAATATTGGTGAGCCTCTGCGTTTTGTAGCCTCAGTTTCCTGTTCTTAGCTGACAGGAGTCGCAACTAGTGTGGTCTTCTGCTGCTGTAGCCCATCCGCCTCAAGACTAGACATGTTAAGAGATGCTCTTCTGCATACCTCGGTTGTAACGAGTGGTTATTTGAGTTACTGTTGCCTTTCTATCAGCTCGAACCAGTCTGGCTCGTCTCGTCTCCTCTGACCTCTGACATCAACAAGGCATTTACGCCCACAGAACTTCCACTCACTGGAGATATATGCAGTATAAATATACACCATGGACCATTCTCTGACCATTCAAAGTCATTTAAATCACCTTTTTTCCACATTCTGATGCTCGGTTTGAACTGCAGCAAAATGTCTTACCATATCCACATGCCTAAATGCGTTGAGTTGCTGCCATGTTATTGGCTGATTAAAAATTTGCGTTAATGAGCAGTTGGACAGATGTACCTAATAAAGTGGCCGGTGAGTATATATATAATATATATGAGCAATTCCAGCGTTATGGATGTGACATTTGCAGTAAAAACTCAAAACATAAATTCACATAGAAAGTATACATTAATATTATATTCACACAGAAGAAAAAATATTATCAGACATACTGTGAAAATTTCCTTGCTCTGTTAAACATCATTTGGGAAATATTCAAAACAGAAAAAAAAAATCAAAGGGGGCTAATAATTCTGACTTCAACTGTATAAAAGGATAGCCAAGTCAATGCACTTCCAGCTCTGTGTAATGAAATACTCATAGTCAGACAAATAAATAGGCTAATCAATAGACAAATAAATAGGCTAATCTACGTCTATCAGAGCTACACACAGCATTTAATGAGCGTAGGCTTACTGTATGTTTTAATTAGGACAATCACATGCAACCCTCTATACTAACGAAAAGTAGATGGAATTGAGCAGATATTGAGTAATTCACTGGCAAATGCTGAGCAGTACCCACACAATCAGAGATGTGCAAGTTTACACGCCACCCAACGCACATCGATTGGTTAAAGCAGTGAACTTGGCATCCCAGGACACTTGAAAACCCTATTAGTATTGAAGAAGATTCACTGCAAATATATGCAGGGAGGACAAAGGCACCATAAACAGAGCATGTGGATGTTTGTGTGAAGATAAGACTTCCTGACATCACTAATACCAAATCAGCAAACTAATCCAGGCTCTCTTCATCATTATCCAGTCAACTGTTTCCTAAGCCGCAATTCCTGTGCGGCTCTGCTGAACCATTGAGAATCGGAGATGGATTGGGATTGGGAATCGCTGGGATGGAAGGTGGGCTGCTAATTGTAAACCGGCAGTAATTAATGTGGGAAGGAGAGGTTGACTGGAGGAGTTTGCTAAACGGACGCTCTGCGAGGAATGTAATTACGCTAGATGACATGAGGGGATAATGACCAGTGGGTCACTGATTTGACTGCGTGCGTGTGTGTGCGCATGTGTGTATCTGAATGTAATGAGTGGCTTTACAGTAGTGTACAGACTAATGTTGTATATAATCACGCTGTTAAACAGACTTCCTCTCGGGGTCAAAAATAGCAGCTTTGTTTTGAAACATGGTCAGCGCTTAATGATGGGTTGAGCATTTAATGTGTCCATGGGGGAAAAGAAATATCTCAGAAGTCATTGTTAAAGGATGAATCATATGCATAGATGACTTCTAATTACAGTAATAATAATAATATTCATCACATAATTGAAATTGTTTCCCTAATTAGTTTAGCCTGTTTTACAATTATATAATGCATGTTTAGTTTCATGTTTATATATTTTGCCAAGCCAAGGGCCATAACCAGTTGTGGTAAAATGTTAATTTTATGTTCTAGTCAAATTGAAAAAGAAATATGTTGCCTGCTAATGCTACTATTTATGTGCACAAAAAGACAATGCACAAAAAAGTGATTCATTCATCTCATTTGTTTCAGGCAACAGAAAAAAAATACATGTAATTTTATTAAGCATGCACATAACTAACTTTCCTTGGGTGGTTTCCAAACATTAAGGCATTGTAGATTTTGCATTTGTGCATTTTAAATAATCTTGACCTACTTCTGATCATCTTCACAATCAACTTCTTTCCTATCAATCCTCTGGCACTACTTTTGAAAGATTAATCATTAGTTTAAAAAAAATGCCAATAAAGTTCTATAGATCTGGCCAACAGTATCTGTTTGCAGCCTTTATGATGCAAGCTGAGATTGTATCTCTCAGCAATGCAATATCAGACACAATGCACACACAATGGAGTTAGTGATGTCACTGTGAGGCTTGGGGTTAGGGGTGGGGTTAGATGAGCCCATTAAAAAGCATTGCATGAAGCTCAGATTGCATCTGTACCAGGTCTGCATCCAGACCCCTCTCTGGCCCTGTTTACACTGATACATTTTCATTTTAAAATGTATTTTGCTACAGTTACGCCTTCTGTCCACACTACCCCGGAGTTTTCAAGTGCCGAAAGTGGAACGTTTTGAAAACGCTGAAGAGGCTGTTTTCATTTTAAAATGCTCCTGCTCCTTGTTCTGACATCTGATTTGGGCTTTATCCTCAATATTAAGTGCGCAAAGTTCAGTCTTGCATCCTTTCCCTGTAAGTTCAGACTTCGCAAGTTTGGGATGGAAAACGAACTCCCGAGGACACGTCGGGTAAATCTTCAAAGGGAACAGTGTACTTTATAACGCCAGTTACATCACGTTTCACTATCTTAACAATAACATGAAAACATGATATAAGGAACTGCCTATTTTCATTTTGATATTAGCAACTTAACAGACACCAAAAATGTTGATGAATATCAGTTTTAATAATCAATAATGGCCATTATAAAAGTATAATGTACAATAAGTTTATACATTATTGGCAATAAATGCAAGCAATCAGTCAAATGTGCAGAATCAGTGTACGTGGTTACATAAATTAATATATTAACTTATCTCTGCGCTCAGCCAAAACACGTTACCTGAGAACAAGTAATAGATTCAAAAGACCAAAGTCGGGAAATATGTTGTTACATATACATAGACAACAAGATGAATTAAATATGTTTATCAATCATAGTGATTAGTTCCAGCAGTAGATTCTTGATGAACCATCCAATGTGCACAGCATTCACCAGGGGTTATGTGCTCAAAGCACCGGCTGACTGCCTGCAGCTCCGACGGGCGCATACGTTGCAGCGCATACCAGAGCGTGTGTGGTCACGTGATGTGCGTTTTCAGCGGTGTAGTGTGGACGGAGATCTTTTCACGAACGCTAGATGAAACGTCAGTGTGGACCCGGATAATTTTCATTCTCGAACACCGGTTTAAAACTAAAATGGATTAGTGTAAACGGGGCCTCAATCTAGCAGGGTAATCTGACACTGACTTGTATAGTGACCATCACCTAACAAACTAAATACATTACCAAAACTAAAACAAAATCCGAAAACTATGGTAATTAAATAGGCCTAAAAGCATTTGCATTCTACCTTTCAGCTTGTCAAATGTTCTTTTGACCCTTCCAGAAAGCACAATTACAAAGCATTTCAACATGTTTTACATGTAATTTAAATTCAGTGAACAGGGAATGCCCTGCTCTACATTTTAAATAACCGTCCCAGCCTTAGAATGTGTGAAATCATGGATTGCATTTACTGTCTTCTTTTCAAACATTGGACATGATTAAAAATGCCTGTTGTCATTGAATGATGTGGGTTTCTGAATTTGCAGAAACACTGTCAAATAGTTTAAAGGGGTGGTCCAGTGTGGATTTTTGAGGCTTGGTTGTGTTCATAAGATGCAAAGCAATATGTGCTCATGCTTCATTTGTAGAAAATAACGTTATTGTTATAAATATCTTACTTTGATTATATACAGCTATTCAGCTAACTTGAAAAGGACTGTCATATTTCTTAGTTCCTCTGAAAGGCCGCCCTCAAGAGGCTCTGATTGGTCAGCTAACAAAATGTGCTGTGATTTGCAGATCGGCTCCATGTCACCAGGAAAAGCGTTACGTGCCTTCAAGCACATGCTTTTGCGCTGTCAGTCAGTCAGAGTAGCTGTTAGCCATATCAGTTTGTGCCTGAATCCGACAGAAATTGAAGAAGACACAGCTGAACCTCACGCCTGCTCTCTAAAATAAGATCTGACCAGTGTCAGATTCAGATTTGATCAGATTCAGATTTTGAAAAACATTACAGCAAGTTTTCAATATTAAATAAAGTGTGTTTTTGCTTAAAAGTTTGGTAACATTAAGATGGTATTTTTTATTTTATTTTTGCATCTTTTCACCAAGGCTGTTTAAATGTAAATAGATATTAAAAGCCTTACTTGTGCTTATGCTATTTTTAAAATTAAAAATATTTGATACAGTAATTTATTAAAAATTTTAAATGTTTTGCATCACTGCAGTTTTCAGCCTTCCAATTTTAATATGATGACTTGCTGCTCATCTTAGATCGGCTCTTACTAATGCTCATTAATTAATAATGGTTCATAATATTTTCAATAATAAAAAGAAGCTTCGTTATTTTGTGGAAACTCACACATACACACTCACTTTCCTTCGATTTCTGGTTTATCAGTGGTCACCACAGCTGAATGAAGCACCAGTTACTCTGGCATATGTTTGTTATGCAACGGATGCCCTTCCAGCCACAACCCAGCACTGAGTGTAAAGCAACTCATGAACCCCCAGTGCTGTGAAACTCCTATACACTCTCTCATTCACACACACACGCACACACAATTGAGTTTATTTATTTCACCACATGTCTTTGGAATGTGTGGAAAACCAGAGCACCCAAAGGAAACCCACAGCTATGCCGACTAAGTCTATTTCAGAAACCGTTTCAATCGGGTGTGCATCACGAGTGAGAAAAGAACAGTCTTATGTTTTGTTTTATGTTGACTTTAACAATCTTGAAACCTCACTAATTTTCAAGCTCCTGTTATTGACAGGTAGTCTGTTTTATTGACCTTTACCTCATAAATTGATTACATATCCCCTCCTCTCATGGCTTCATAAGTCCCTCTTACTTTGTATAATGTTCTGCTGATCCACTTGAAGCACTGATTGAAACACTGGTGTCAGACTGGAATTGAATGGTGACCTTTTGGCCGTATAACATAAACTGGGCAACACTCGACAATCAGCCGTCTATAAGAAGCAGCCTGGGTTTTCTGCCATGCTGTCATACTGATTGCTAATGTATGCAAGCCACTGATATCACATTCAGCAGTAAAAGATAAAGATGAGGTTTTATCAGCTCTGGTGCGATAGAAGAACTGTTTACTTTGAAGTTTTTATCTTGCATTCTGGCAGCTTAACACTTTGTAGTCTAGTGAATGTGTGCATCTATATTAAGTTTCATTGGAGCAGTATAGAAACGTACTGATGGTGGAGTGAGAAGCAAGATGCTTTTCTAATGAAAACATACAGCATAATTTATTAATTATACCATAAATTATAAAGCTTTTGTAAAGTTTTATGTGTTACATAAATTATTAAGTCAAAATAAATCCATGTACACATACATACCCGCACAATTTTATATATATATATATATATATATATATCATTTATTATATATGAACAATATCACACGAGTAGCAGTGCGATATAGTTGTTTATCAGCACTGGTGGGAGGCTTGTAAATAAACTGCATAGTTGCATGCAATCTATACAAAAGAGAGAGAGATCACTGTATGTGGGCGGAGTAATTCAAAGGTGAAGGGTGAAGAAGCTGGACCAGTGCTGTTATTGCAGATTATCTCATGGCTATCAGCCAATCAGATTCAAGAACCAGACAGAACTGTTGTATGTATATTTATGGGTGACATAATGGCTCAGTGGTTAATGGTCACTGTCACCTCACAGCAAGAGTCCCGGCCGGGCAAGTTGTCATTTCTGTGTGGAGCTTGCATGTTCTTCCCATGTTCGTGTGGGTTTCCTGTGGGTGCTCCAGTTTTCCCCTCAGCCCAAAGACATGCGGTATAGGTGTATTTGATTAACAAAATTGACCAATATGTATAAGTGCAGGTGTTAATGCGAGAGTGTATGGATGTTTCCTAGTAATGGGCTGCGCCTGGAAGGGCATCCTCTGTGTAAAAATATGCTGGAATAATTGGCGGTTTATTTTGCTGTGGCCACCCCTGATATACATATACAGGCTTGCTTGACTGATAATGACATCTCTTTGAATCTTGAGAGTTGACAGTAACATATTCCAAATGCAAATAGCTCACTTGAAATGAATTCTGGAACTTTTAACTGCTCACTGTGAATGGGATTATGAGGAAATTACACACATGCCATTGAACAGCTTAAAAGCCAATTACTTTTGGACCCTTAACAAGTGAGAGGCACATACGCAAACTGTTGAAATTCCTACAGAGTTCACCTGATTTGGATGAATACCCTCAAATTAAAGCTGACAGTCTGCAGGTAAAGCACATCTTGTTCGTTTCATTTAAAATCCATTGTGTTGCTGTATAGAGCCAAAAATGTTAGAATTGTGTCGATGTCCAAATTGTACAAATATTTATGGACTATATATATATATATATATATATATATATATATATATATATATATATATATATGTGTATGTATGTATATATAATCCATTTTAAGGTCAAAATTATTAGCCCCTTTAAGCAATTTTTTTTTGATAGTCTACAGAACAAACCATCGTTATACAATATCTTGCCTAATTAACCTGGCCAGCCTTGTTAGCCTAATTAACCTAGTTAAGCCTTTAAATGTCACTTTAAGCTGTATAGAAGTGTCTTGAAAAATATCTAGTCAAATATTATTTACTGTCATCATGGCAAAGATAAAATAAATCAGCTATTAGAGATGAGTTATTAATATATATATATATATATATATATATATATATATATATATATATATATATATATATATATATATATATATATATATATGTTAAGAGTTAATAAGTGTTCAGTTATTTTGAACATAATGTATTAATTGCCATTAAAGTTAAATTATTTAACCTACACAGGACCCTGAGAAAAATGCAAATTTTTCAACTTTTCAGGAGGCATTCAGAGGTTTTTGCATCTGAACTCTTCATAAATAGTCCTATATATAAAAATAACCTTTTTGATTTTGCCTTGTAAAAATAATAATAAATAATTCATGATTTCTTTTTCATGATTAAATAAAAATTTTATCAATAAATGCATGAAATTTAAACTTATTAAAATTTTATATAAAACAGCATTTTAAAAGTTTTTTTCTATAATTTATTTGTTGTCCAAAAGAATGTTTTAAAGAATAAAATAAATGATTGTACTGTGTGTTTTAAATGATATTCAATATTAAATATTGTTTTTGAATTAGGAGTTTGTTGTCCAAAGGAACTGAGCAGAATTCATGCAATAATAAAGTTACATTTAAGTTAATAAAAGTTAAATTATACAATCTCAGGAAGTATAAATAAAACCCTTTTTACTTGCATCAAATATTTTATCTTATAAAAAAGCTCAAGCTATTTTAAATGTGAAATAGTAATGTCCTAATCTTAAAACACAAGAAATCAAAACAGGATCATGCTAGTAAGTGACTATTTAAATGAACCATCTTTGTATGATGGTGAACAGATGACAAATCTATCACGCTTTAAATATGTGATCTCTTTATGATGCATAATCAAAATAATGAGTGATCTTTCTTATCTTTGTGATGTTTAAATCTCCATTTTGACCGCTTAAATTAAGAGCCTGCTGCATCTTATGAGAATGAAACATAAATCTGCTGAATTATGTAGAAAGCTGCATATTTTCACAGAATCTAAACTCCAATCATCCACCTAATTGGCCACGTTCTCCAACCATGCACATTTAATTTTCTTTTATGATAAAAGTTTCTGAAAAAATATCTTTCTGCGACAAATAGAGCTATTTAAATCCATTTTATAACAATTCCAGCAATCGGTGGAGAAAATGAGAAAAGCACGGACTGGCGTGAGTCTACTTTTAATGTACTGTAGAGATATGAATAGTGAATTATATATATATATATATATATATATATATATATATATATATATATATATATATATATATATATATATATATATATATATATATATATATATATATATATATATATATATATATTTATATACATAAATGAATAAATCAAATAATAAGTTATGCATAATGTTTTTAAAATATTACCCACAGGTGAGCTGACAGTAGCCAAGAAGTTAGTTTAAATATTTAAGAATGCATGTGAATATAAATTTCCAAGCACACTTAACTATGCATATTACTGACTGTCCAAATGCACGAGCAGAATACATAATTCATCATTAATAACTTATTTCCTTAAGCTTTTTAACATTTTGCTTTTCTCTTATCCAAGCCTTGTTCGTTTTTGCATATTTCAGCATCTTCTTTTTCACAGTGCGTCACAATTTGTTTGTTTAAACCTGGCAGTAAGATGTATTTTGGTTGATTATATCACACATTTCACATTTTTTCTGAATTCTTTGAAGGAAGGTTCTGTAGTCAAAATTTCATATTTATATTTGTACTATTTAAATAAATATGTTAAATATAAATATGTTATGTTGGTGTCAATTGCCTAGTGGTCCTTTGCCGATCCTTCCATCTCTCTGCTCTCTGCTCCCCCAATAAATAAAATAAATGTTATATTTGCATATAAATAGGAAATAGACAGCAAAAGTTATGATACTGAGATAAATATTTTTACTATACTTTCAGACAGAGATAAAATAGTTTTTTTTTTGTTAGAAACTTTCTTTTTTTTTTACATTTTAACAAATGAACAGCAGCTGCGCTAATTATTATTTTTTTATTCTCTATTTTCACCTGGGGATACTCATCCTGAGGCCTCTAGAGATTGTGCAGCGCTATTGATGTGATCCAAGAACTGTGAATAAATTATGCCAACCCCAAAGCACTTCTAGAAGTATCCATTATCCTGGACCAGGCCGTATCCTGAGAAGATGCTGTGGAGGTCATGAGACTGAGCATGAGACTGATTCCTGAAAGACGGCAGTGACAGACGAGTCCTCGCATTAATCCCATGGGCCAGCCTGCAAACCCACCTACTCACACCTGCAGCCTCTCCATGATGGAAGTCCAGCGTTCTCCAGCCTCCGGCGCTTAGACAGTTGCTCTGCACAATAAGTTTGGTCAGAGGAGAAACGGTTGTGTCCAACTAAGCCAGGCTTCTCTCAAGGTTTTTTTCCTTCACTTTCATCAATTGGTGAAGTTTGTTCCTTGTCGCTGTCCCCACAGGTTTACTTGGTTTGGGACTTGTAGAGCTGCCCATCAATAGATTTGACCTTCAGTGTTTGGACTTTCAGCAGTGAAATTTAAACCACACTGAACTAGGGTTGGGTTGATAGGCGATGCCATCGTCTATCGCCGATGGCCGATATACATCACGATGATGAGCCAGCATCGTCTATTCATACCAGAGTCTCGCGGAAAAAGTGATTAATTTGTGTGCAATTCATATTTATTTATTTATGAGTTGGTTATGGGTAAAACAATGACCACGCGGGTCAGGTAGTTGAAACGGTAGTTCGTTTTGAATTAATTAATTCACCAACGCCTACGACGACGATGCCATCGCCCATCGTGATTTTTCCCATTAGACATAGTACAATGCCAAAATTGTCAACATCGCCCAACTCTACACTGAACTGAACTTCAACTCTGAAAACTTCACTGACACAGTTTCAATTTACTACAACCTGTATGTTAAGCTGCTTTGACACAATCTGCACTGTAAAAGCGCTATAGAAATAAACATGAATTGAATTGAATTTTATCGTTTCAGATCATACTTACAGTTTCAGGCAGTCAATTTAAATTCTGTCTGGCTAGCATGTTTCAAAAACACATACTGTAATGTTTGAGAATTAGGAGTCTGGCGTCTTTAGTGGAAGCACATTAGTGTCTGTGAAAGTGCTCTGAATGAACGTGTTTTCGAGGACCTTGGAAAGTGTTTGAAAGAGGACAAGCTCAAAGCATGTTAGATACTTTAGTTAAAAACTTTAATTAGCTTTGTCTGGATCAAAAAACATGCCGCTTCATACCTATATGTAAATGAGACCTTTGACGCTTGGTTGGGTTGATAAATCCTTTGTTCGGTTTCTACTGGTACACTGCAAGTGCAGTTGAGTCAACATTTACGGGCCATTTTAAAGTAAGGTTTCATTATTTGATATATTTACTAGCATGAACTAATTATGAACAATACTTGTAGACCATTAATTAATAATAGTTCAACATTTACTAATGCATTATTAATATCCGAATTCATGCTTGTTAACATTAGTCAACATAACAATGAAATACTGTATTCTCACTAACTAAAATTAACCATTGATATTAATGGTAACACAGAGCATCACGGTGGCGCAGTGGGTAGCACAATAGCCTCACAACAAGAAGGTCACTGGTTCAAACCGTGGCTAGGTCAGTTGGCACGTGTGGAGTTTGCATGATCATGTAGGTTTCCTCCGGGTGCTCCGGTTTCCCCCACATAGTCCAAAGACATATAGGTGAATTGAATAAACTAAATTGGTCGTAGTGTATTCGTGTGAATGCAAGAGTGTATGGGTGTTTCCTAGTGTTGGGTTGCGGCTGAAAGGGCATCCGCTGCGTGGAACATATGCTGGATAAGTTGACGGTTCATTCTGCTGTGGCAACCCCTGATTAATAAAGGGACTAAGCCAAAAAGAAAATGAATGAATGGTAACACTTCACAATTCACAATATCAACAAACCATTAACTAACACCAATAGCTTAATAATCTTTTAGTTAGCTGTTTATTGATAGTTAGTAATATAAGTTAAGGTTTTGGATAGGATTAGAGATGCAGAATACAATTATACATTATAATATCTACTAATGAAGAGTTAATGTCTTAATAGGAAGGTATTTAATAGCCAGTAGTTAATAGCATAAATTGTGACCTAAAGTGTGACCATATGAATAAATACTGTAATAATTGTATTGTTCATTGTTTGTTCGTGTTAATAAATGCATTAATTAACATTAACTAATACAACCTTATTGTAAAGTGTTATCACGTTCAACAAATTCCTTTGTAAGTTGAGTGTCATGCTTGTGCTGTTAAAGCACAGTATTTAGAATGGTTAATTGTTAATCACTGACTTCCAGCGGTGGCCGAATCCACGTTATGCATAATTGTTGTAAATGACATATTGCGCTTGATGAAAGACAGAAAGACCTATGAACATGGCTTTGTAAGAGTAATATGTTGTAAAACATTATACAGTAACATCAAGCCAACTAGTTTTCTTGTTTATCATCATCTTCTGTGGTTTCCATTACTATGAATACAATATCTTTGTAAATATAGGCACTGCATAATGTCATTGTACCTGCTAAAGCAACGTCAGCAAAACGTGAGATGAGAGTATAGTTCCTAGTCATACCAGTGTCAGGTTTTGTGGTTGGGAAGGATGATGCGAGGACCCAAATGCAAATAACCAAGGATTTTATTATATAAAAGAAACAAAAAACTGAAACAACACCAGCAACATAACAAAACTGACTTGACAAGGCGTAGCTAGACAGACAGAGTATCAACAACGATGGACTAGCACAGGACAGAGCACACTGGGAGAATAAATAGGAAGAGCAAACCAATAAATTGACAAGAGGACAGATGAACATAATGATAAATAATAGGATAACAAGGTGGGTGGGACAGGACAATAGACAGGAGAGCACATGGTACAAAGACACAACACAAGCCATGTGCTCAAGTAAAACAGGATTAGAACACACAGCAAATGAGAGAAGTCATTATTGTAAACATGTAAACATCAACAACCATGTGCTAAACACCACACCGACAGAAGACAACGTAAGACACGAAAACACTTACTGTGCACTCATACATGCAATGTGCATGTTTCAATCCCAGTGCAAACTGAAACCAACTAGACTGAGATGCTGAGAATAGAACAGCATGTCACAAACAAAACAACACACACCAGGGATGCGTTTCGCAAAACCATCATTAGCCAACTAAGGTTGCAAGTTCCGTCGTTACAAACATTGCTTGTTGATTTGTTGTTTTCCATATCCATCGCTCCAACGAACATTCTCAAATGCTTAAACTTTTACGCTTGCAACTACACTTCTAGAGCTGTAGTTAGAAGCATAGTTTCTCCCCTATGCCCTTTTCCTTTCGAATGTTCCAACATTTAAACTTGGAATGATTAAAAATAAAACATCAATCTCTCTTAGGGTAATTTCCTTTCAAAGTATTTTTTACAGTTCAGTTTTAGCGATCATCATATTGACAAATGCATTCCCTTTGTAGTGCACTTTGAAAACACTTATGCCATTTTGACCGCAGCCGTGGCTCATGACGAAAGCTGTAGGTGACCTATAATTTAAAAGCGGAATTTACTTTACGTCTCCAAACTTGTGAAAACAAAATATATAGCATACGTTAATACGTTAAAACTTGAGACGAGCACAACATACTAGACAAGACAGGACTAGTGTCTGGACTTTGCCACCAAAACAAGAATTAACAAGACCGAAGTGGCAGAATACTGAAAACCGGATTAGAAACTAGCAACTTTTCGTTTTCTGTTGATGCTAATGGTCTAATTCGATTCAATGTTTTATGCTAAGCTAAGCTGAGCTAAAAGTGCTCTTGGTACTACCAGAGATCAACTGAATGCGTTTGAAATTTCAAAACTCAAAGTGGAGTGTTCCTTTAAAGCATGCGGAGCATTCACAAAAATGACACTGAGAGCTGCCTCTGAACAACTGTCAAAATGCAGAGCTGAGAAGTGTTAGATCTTCAGACATACAGTAAACATAGGAAGCATACATATATGGCCCCCACTAAGAGAACCTAAGATGTCTGATCTGTGATTTACTGAAGTAAAAAAAAAAAAGCTTCAGTGTTGACTTTGAGTAGACACCGACTGGGAGAAACTTTTTGATCAACTGAGAAGTCCAAGTTGAAGAGTTCATGAGTTCTAGAGTTCATCAGCAGCATATGGAGGACCAATCATTCGGATGGGAATCTTGACCTCTGATATACAAAGAGACATGACAGAAAGAATGCAGAAGGAGTGGGAGAGAGAGAGAGAGAAAGAGAGAGGGGAAGATGTAAAAAACTAGTCAAAGCATTGTTACAAATCATCTGAATGAATGTACAGTTGTGTGTGTTAAATGTATTATTAATATAAATATTTTTCTCTTTCATTATATGTTTTAATGATTATATTAGTCTTTTTTCTTTTTTCTGTATACACTTTAAGATTTATTTATTGTTTAATGTGCAATGCTTGACAACTCATAACAATGAAGTTCATTTGAATAGAGTTTTTTTTTCAGCCACTTTAATTACAAAATTATAAAAACAACAGCAAATAATTAATTTTAATTAAGTTCACAAAAAACAATAAATAAATAAATAACAAATAGGCTACCAAATAGATAATAATTAATAGGATCAGTCAGGTACTTTCAAACCTACAATCACAAAAAAGATGTTTACTTTTTGTTCAACTTCTTATTTTAAATGAGCTGAAACCACAAAATTTTTAAGGCTTTTTTTGGGAAAACTTAATTGTTTTATGTTAAATCCTCTTAAATATGTAAAAAAACTGATAAGTTAACCTAATTTCTTCATGTTGTCCCAACACAAATCCATTGTGTGGAACCCAGCCTGATCTCACGAGAAAACGTAAGTATTTTATGTTTTGTCAGTTTAGTGGCTAATTCGTACAAATTCATACGAGTTCAGTCGTACGAAATTGTATGATTTTAAAAAGGAGGTGTGGTACCTAACCCCACCCCTGAACCCAACCGTCATTGGGGGATGATCAAATCCTACTAAATTGTACGAATTAGACCATACAAATTTGTACGAATTAGCCACTGAATCAAAAGTTACGAATTGCCGTGATATTGTGTTGATGGAACCCAGTATTTTTTACAGTGTGTATTACCAAAACATACAGTATCAGAACCCTGTAAAAAATGCTTTGTTCCACAAAATCGATTTGTGTTGGCAAAACATGAAGCAGTTAAGTTATCTTATTAGTTTTTACACATTTAACTGGATTTAACATAAAACAAATAAGTTGTCTCAAAATATAAATCAACAATTGTGTGGTTTCAGCTCATTGTAAATAAGTCAACTTACAGTAGGCTCATTCTGAAAACGTAGCCCTATATACATTTCTGGAGAATGCGAATTATGTAGCCAGAAGTATATATGGCTGCATTTTGTCTTTGAAACAAATGCTTTGGGGCTGTATGACGCCATTCTTTTTGCACTCACCAGCTGACTGTTTACCTCCGTATGGACAGATTTCCTGCTGTTACCAGTTTGTCCAGTAGCTCGCCAAATATACGTCAACGGACTTGAGACACAGAGTGGAGTTGACTGTGACGATGGGGTTTGGGTCTGGCAAAGAACGATTTCAGTAAGCAGGAGAGGAAAAATAAATAAAATAAAAAATAAAATAAACAATTAAATAACAGGGTGAGAATGTGGTAAAACCTGAAAATGTTGTAAAAATCAGGTTGTCGTGATGGCTTTACTCTTTCTGGATTGCTTTTGAAAACAATGTCGGTTGGGTTTAGGAAAGTGGATAGGCGGGTCAATCTGTGCTTATGGAAACACTATAGGTTGGATTTAGGGAACGAGGAGGGTGGGTCAGTCAGTCAACAGCGGCCTCTGGTGGATTTATGCGAAAAGAGCGGGTGCTTTGAGAATTTGAGATCTCAAAAAGTGTACAGGTGCTTTGAGAATTTGAGATGTCAAAAAGTGTACACAGTGGCCTCTGGTGGATTCATGAAAAACAAAAACTGCAAAAAAAAAGTACCTCCTGGGAGATATTTGGCGCTCTCCAAAAATTCTTATAGGGTTACATTTTTAGAATGAGCCTGGGTTGAAATAAGTAGTTTGAACAAACAGCAAACGTCATTTTATTGAGTCAAAATAACTGAATATATCTTAAGAGACCTATCATCATCAATTTATTTCCAACATATTAGTAAAAGTTTCCAAATCCTGTACTAATTTATAAAAGGCTTATTCGTTTTTTCAATCTTGATTTTATTAGATCTTTTAAAAAAACACCAAAGCATCAGCTGACCTGACACCACTGATTTTACTTTCACATGATAACCAAATTCCCTTTTTATCTTGTCCAAAAAGAACATTAATGAAAACATGAACATTGTTTTCTATCCCAGCTATACCTCTGATAGTACAAAGAGACATGACAGAAAGAATGCGGAAAGTGTGGGAGTGTAAGAGAGAGAGAGAGAGAGAGAGAGGAGAGAGGGCTGAAACAAATCAAGGGGATTACAAATCATCAGGGCAGGCAGTTATACAGACAACACCACTTAAAAGGGTGAGCTGAATTATTGGGATTTTTAGATGAAGGAGGTAAAGGTGTTTACTGTGATTAACATCAGATGGAACAAGATTAGAAGCATTGTTTAAGATGTGCTGGAAACAGTTTTCCTTCGATCGAGCAGTTCAGCTTTAGTGTGGGTTTCAGAGAGCGGTTCAAAAGTTCGAGGTTTAAAAAGATTTTCTATTGTTGTATTGTTGTTATATTTTGTAAAAATAAAGCATTTGTTCCAGAATATTTCGAATTCAAATGCTGTTCTTTTGAACCTTTTCTTTGTTAAATAATTATGAGGGAGCAAAGAAGTCAAGTTTATAACAAAATATCTAGAAGTTCTGGGTGTACTAAATTTCTAAAATATATAGAAATAGACAAGAATTTTAGATTACTTTAAAATATTATTATGTTTATTATATAAAAATAAATAAATAAAATAAATGCACCCCTGGTAAGTTTTTCTTAATACCTTTTACTCAAATAAATATATTAGGCCATAGAAATGAGATTTATGTATTTAAATTACAAATCAATTTTCTATCATTTTAGATTGCACATTATTTAACTTATGAAAATTAATTAAATGTATGTACTGTGCATTTGTTAGTGTAATATAAGTTAGAATAAGATTTACGTAATATGGTCGAATCCAACTCAAATCTATTTTTTAATGATAGTGTAATTAAGGCTGGGTGAAAATTAAAAGAATGAATTATTATTTTTTATTACTTCATAAAATATAAATACTAACTCTATATCTATATATAATAGTTAACATTTGATTTTAGATGCTTGTGAAGAGAATATTTCTCATTTTACTTTAATTTAATTTAAATTGAAACTAATGACTAAAGTTTACAGTAATCAATATGCTTATTAAAACATTAATAAAAAAAGACAAAAAAGATACAAAATTTCAGTAAAGAAAACAAAAAAGATGATGAATAAACTAACCAAGGACTGAGAATGCTTAGCAAACTTATGTGTGTGTTGCTTCAAGAAAACAACCATTCATTTGTGTTGTGTTTTTATTTTCTTTCGTTTGTATTATTTATTCTTCATTTAATAATTTTATTTAATCATATGATCATTAGTCATTTATATAATTATCATTTTATCAATCATTAGTTAATGATTTGATTCAGGAGTTCACACTTAACTGATGTCTGACATGCTGTCCCAGGAGAGAGCCCTAAGCTCATGCAGCCTGATCTCATGAGAAAACGTAAGTATTTTACGTTTTGTCAGTTTAGTGGCTAATTCGTACGAATTCGTATGAGTTTATTCGTACGAAATTGAACGATTTAAAAAAGGAGGCGTGGCACCTAACCCCACCCCTAAACCGTCATTGGGGGATGAGCAAATCGTACTAAATCGTACGAATTAGATCATATGAATTCATACGAATTAGCCACTAAATCAAAAAGTTACGAATTGCCGTGAGATTGTGTTGGCTCATGAGATCCTCAAGCCCGGCGCTGCCCTCTGTTGGAAGGGCGAGAGGGGAGTTCGAGCTCATGTAGGTCTGGAGGACTCCCATGCTTGTTAATAGTGAAGGCAAATTCTGAATAACTATGGAGAAAAATATTGCTGATTAATCGCTTGTCTATGGTGTCGATTTGGTTTGGTCAGTTTACTTATGTTACATGTTTTTGGCCTGTGGGAGTAAACCGGAGAGCTTGCAAACACGAGGAGAATATGTAAACTTCGTACAGAAATGTCAACTTGGCCAGGTAAAAACTTGATCCAGTGACATTCTTGCTGTGAGGCAACGGTGCTAACCACTGGCCTCTGTGCTGCCCTGTCAAGGAAAGGGGAGGAGTAGGGGTGGAAGGGGGGATTCTTCAAGGTGAAGATAATTAAGGTAAGATAATTTGTTTTTTTTATAGAGATTTATGAATGATCTGATTGGTGGATAATGCATTAGCTAATGCGGGATCAGCCGCAGTCAATCAAAAGCGTGTGCTCCTCTCGAAATTAGTTAATAAATAAACTTATTATTTGTCATTTTATTGTTTTTATATTTTCCTATAATGATTGCATTTTCCATTTTGTTATAATCTTAATTGTTTTCAAGAGTAAGAGATAAGAGAATGTCTCCATTTCAAGGTCTGTATTGTCTCTAGACATTGTTGTAAAGCAGTAATTTTCCATTGTTGCTTGTGATATAATAAAACTTGTTGGATTCATCCTGATCATTCATTCATTCATTCATTCATTTTCCTTTTGGCTTAGTCCCTATTTTAATCTGGGCTCGAACCTTCTTGCTGTGAGGCGATTGTGCTACCCACTGAGCCACCGTGCAGCCCAGCATTAAATCATACACAACTAAAATTATTTAACAAACTGCTCTTTCTTTATCATCATTACTTTGTCTCCTGCTTCTGCACCTTGTTAACAGGTTTGGGTATTGGGCATCTCCGCTAGCTTGTTGTCTGGATACCAAGAGAAACAGATGTTTTCTGACAGGATCTGGCGTCTTGGGCTAGATCTTATTTATCTGGCATGGAGAGTGTGATCTAACAACTTCAATTGAAAAAACACTAGAAACAAATGATTTTCATTTGAGTCTGCATTCATAAAGTTGTGAAATCAGAACCGGAATGTTTAATTCCTTATGATTTTTATTCCTTTAACACAGATATTCTAGAAAATAATCAGTAGTTTTATTAGAACTGTTCTGACATTTCATGAATTTTAATTGTATAATTATTATTATTATTATTATTATTATTATTATTATTCTCCTCAGGGGCAGACTTATGGATTTGAGGGCCCTAACAATTCCAGGTATTGGGATCTAACATTGAAACTCAAAACGTTCTCCTTCTCACTCTATTTTTTTCCTGTGGATTCTTTTTTCTTAATAAACTGCATGTTAAAAATATATTTTAAGTGGAACCTTTATCTTCATAATGTAAAATACAATAAATTCACAAATAAAAATAAAGTTCACAAACTATGTACAGTTAATTAGCCATATTTGTGATGAGATTAAAATTTTTGCATGTGCAGTGTTGAAGGAGTGTTCCACATAGGCTATTCATGAGGGCCCCCGTTTTTTGAAAAGAATAACGTTAAAATCTTAATAGTTATAGACAGATTTTTTTAATTTATAAAAGAGCTATATGACTAAAATAGGCTTTTTGCCATTGTTTGGGGCCCCTAATTTCCTGTGGCTCTAAGTGGCTGCTTACCTCGCTTACTGGTTAAGTCCGCCCCTGATTATTATTATTAGCGCTGAAAATCTCACATTGCAAATAGGCTAAAATAAATAGAAAATTAAATGATAATTACTAAAATATTATGTCCTGTTGGTCTTTTTCTGTACAAAGAGTCATTTGTTGTCATTTGTAGAAGTTTGGAACAATTTATTATCCAAAAAATAAACCTATAGCTTTGCGAGAGCAAATATCGTGCTCTCATAATGCAATCCAAAAGTGTAAATAAACAGAAAACACTTATGAATCACCAGCTAAGGGAAGCTGTTAATTAAGGATTTTTCTTTGTACTTTTAAGAATTTTAAAACCCAACAACCCTCAGTTCTTTTAATGATCAAAACTGCATTTTAAGGAACACAATTAACGACTGCAGGGGGAATCACTTGTATATGCTTTTAGTTAAGCTGTTGGTATGCTTTGTTTTCTTGTGATGTTTTCTTGTTGTCTTTATGCTAATATAAAAACTGCTTGCAATTAAATGTTTGCCTTTACTCTTTCCAGTCTCCTCTAGATGTTATAACTGACAAATATAGTTGCAGGGGCCAGGAATGTACAGCCCTTTGTGAATGACATTCAGAATATGTTTTCTGCACAATCCTAGTCACGGAGAACATGATCAAGTCAAGGAAAAACAATTAACCAGTATCTGGAATGTCAAAGCACCTTAATGTGAAAACACACCAATCACAGCAGATGCTAGATATTACAGGCCCAGGAGCTTGTGAGGACACATTTAAAGGGATAGTTCACCCAAAAATGAAAATGCTGTCATCATTTACTCATGCTTTACTTGTTTCAAACCTGTTTTAGCTTCTTATTTCACTTAAACACAAGACAAGATCATTTGAAAAAATCTGATTTGTTTCCTAAAATTCACGTTTCAGTGTCTGGGAAATGATAGTCTCAACAAAACTATTACAAATTTATGCAAATAGATGAAAATACCTGGCTATTATCCAGCTGCTGTGCCACATCCTATAGCACTTTATAGGCTACACATTCATGCCTGCTGTCATTATCTTAGAAAACGCCATGATTTATTATTCAGATGAGCTGACTCTTCTATTCGTGGGCTATCCACTAATTTAGCACTGAATCTGTACGTAAGACCAGTCTCCCTCATTTTCATGTCACTAACTGAAAAAAAATGGTGGTAATAAATCAATAAGTAATATAACACACAAATAAATGAATAAATATAACATAAATAAACACATAAACAAATAAATGAAGCAACAAAACATGAGAATAATGTTCAAAATAGTAAAATATGACTAAAAAATACATGCATGAAAAATAATAAATGAAGTAAAAAATTAAATAAATATATAATTTTAGGATTAAATTCAATTAAAAATATATTTCTGCTTTGATGTACATTTCTACAGTTCTGCCTGGTTCTTGAATTTGATTGGCTGATATATTCTGCAAATAACAGCACTCGTACAGCTTCTTCACCCTTCACCCTTGTGTATTACTCCGCCCATATACAGCAGCAAGCAGAGGACACTCAACAGCAGGGCTATTCAATTGGCGGCCAGTGGGCCGAAAGTGGCCTGTGAAGCAATTTGTTCCGGCCCTCCAAATAGTGTGACCAAGACATCATAAATAAATTAAGTTCAGTCGAAAAACATCAGCTATAGTTATGAAGTGAAGTGCGTCTATTTAATACAGCAGGAGCTGCAGTTGAAGACTGCGCAGAGCGTGAGTCACCTGACATTTATCGAGTGGTGTGGGCAGCTGAAAACATTTGGGTAAAGGCTTCTCAACGCCGCGTTTCTGATGCACGTAATGAAACTGCTGCATCTAAAACAATGTTATGCCACCTGAGCGCTAGTTTAAAGTTCCGAGCTTATACACCAAGGCTAATAAGCATGCACACTGGATTGACTATAGCAGCAGGTCATTCACATACTGCATATTTTCTGCACGCAAGTTCGTTATTTCCAATGTAAGAATATATGCCAATATGTGCGCGCAAGTAGAGCGATGCGCTTGCGCCATCCAGACGCACCAAGTAGAAATTATCTCACGTCGTAACAGTGAGAGTTGTGCGTGGCATTCGCTGCATTGTAAACAAAATATATGTTACACGAACTATAACAAATTATTAAAACGATTATGCGTGTATGAAGGCAGATAATAATAACAGTTCGTTTAAATACTTAGCTAATATAAAGCTTAAATTTAGACGTCAACATGAATAATAAAGCATATCATTATAAATCATGATAACCATGAAACCATGATTATTGTTCAGACTATATAATCGTACAACCAAAATCACAACCAAAATATAATTGCTGTATCCATAATTGTTATGCAGTTTAAAACATAACATATGAATGTGTCTGAATGTAGAAGAAGCCCACTTAAGCAATGCACTGCTTTTGTTGTGCTTTGAAATACAACATTTGAATGTTTGTAAAAAAAATAAAAATAAAAAATGCCTATTGTACAATGCACTGATATTATGTAGTTTCAAAATACAATATAGTAAAATCTAACGTAGGTCTCTTAAGGAGCAAAAAAACCCCAAACATATTGGGTCTTATACACTGTTGTGTCATCACTTATAATGCAAGTCATATCTCTCCAGCCCCTCATTTAGGATGCTTTTCATGAAGTTGCCCCCATGACAAACTAATTAAATAGCCCTGCTCTACAGTTTGATAAATATTGCTGCTGTTGGACAACATATGCACTTTTAATGCACTTTTGAAGCTTTTTAAGTGGAGAACGTAGTTGTTTACATTTCAACTTTGCTGTTTATTTTAGGATAGTGCCTGTTTTCAAATATTTATAATTTCGGAGATTCAGTGCATCGGCCGCCATCAGCCTGTCTGAGCAGACCAAAGAAAGTAACGTTTCACGTTCTGCCACAAGATGGCGACAGAGAATTCCTTAGAGGGAGAAAAAGCGTTTTCTCAAGGTAAGTTTCAAACAACAAACTGAACATATCATTATAAATCAGGTAAGTGACATTCTAAGTTGATCTCTCTCTTTTGTATTTTGTAATGCTGTATTTATACTACAGCAACTGGCAGTGTTTGCTTTGCTTTGAAATTTTCGGGGTTAATTATTGTGATATCCTGATTGCAGCAGAAGAATACTGGGAAAATCTCCCAGTAGATTCATGGCATTTCATGCCGTTCAGACTTATTACCTTTAATTGTGATAAAAAATCACCTATTTTGTCATTACTTAAGATATTACGCTAGAGAATCATTCAAATACTTGCTCTAAAGTGACGTTGGTGAACTGGCAACGTTTTCTGTTGCTTGATCTCAGCAGATGTGAATGAGTGGTGGAAGAAAGTAGTTCCTCGAACAAAAGGGTTTATGACATAGATATTTACATTAGATGTCGCCTATGCTATTATTGCGTCAACAGAGCCGCCACTTTAGTACAGGGTAACGCTCCTTTGAAATGAATGTGGGACCAAGGTGCAGTGGAGGACTGGCCATCCAGAGCCAGAAATATAGACATATATACATATATCTATGATTGGGAGTTTTACCCGTGGTCAGTGGGCAAATATATATATTTTTTAAATTACAAAAATTATCAAATTACATCACTTTACTACATCAATGGGTAAGTGAGTGCACAGGCATTGCCGACAAAGAGCTTGTGCTTGTCTGCATGGAAATGCATTATCCTCCCTTCCTATTAAAGAAAGAGAGGATAATACATTCCTGTTCCAGTCTTGTTGTCATTCTTCATTTACATTGTTTGATTATTTTATTCAACAAAACTAGCATAAGCCTAGTATTTAGTGCGAGTTGGTGCTACTTTGCCTTATGGTAAGTGCAATAAGTGACTGTATCATCAATAACGTTGCTTGTTGAGCACAAACGATCGTAACATACAAAATCGTAAAAAAGCTAAATCTTACCTATGAAATGTGATGCCTTTATGCTTTCTCAGTTTGCTCGTTACTATACCCATATGCAGCGTCAAAGTCCAGCATTTTCACATTGGCTTCGTGGTTGACTAGTGCGACTGAATGACATTTGTCCTGGGAGCAGTGTACAAATGTGGCGGCGCTATTGACAGATGCTCAGGGTCTGTCTGTGATAAATAGTGTATATATCTATGGGTTTTTGAGACTCTTTGTCATCTATCTTCTGTCATCTCCATAATAATTAGTTGTGAGTAATTAGTGAGTAAATTAAATTTTTTGTTTGAACTACTGTATCTATTCAATTGTCACAATGTGAATAATGAATAATCCCAGGTCATTAAACTACATTTAAAAAAAAATACAAAAAGCACTATTCAGCAACATTGAAGAAGCCACTGATTCATCGTTTTAATCTACAGATCTAAATAATGGCCGCAATTAAGGTTGACTTGCTGGATGGTGAGTCTCACATGCACTCCTTGGTGTCTTCTTTATGTAAAGATATAAAACTCAATTAAGAAAAGAGCCAGCAGGCACAGACACGTCTTCATAAAAGTCATTTAAAAATTCTATTCTTTGTGTACAGTCTGTATATCAGCGCACAGGCTTCAAGCTCAATTACTGACAATGTCTAAACCAGTGTTTCCCAACCCTGTTCCTGAAGGCACACCAACAGTACACATTTTCAACCTCTCCCTAATCAAACACACCTGAATCAACTTATCATAACATCAGAAGAGACTCCAAAACCTGAAGTTAATGGGTCAGAAAAGGGAGACATCCAAAATATGTACTGTTGGTGTGCCTCCAGGAAGAGGGTTGGGAAACACTGGTCTAGACGACACATTTAACAATGTAATAATAGAGTTTCTTCAACTTTCTGCTTGCTAATCTTACACATACTTTCGACTGACCAAGCTTGAGATGTTAAAGAAAGATTAAGATTTTTGTTGATCCAGGTCTTGTGATGGGCTCTATAAAACAAGGAGGGGTTGATAATCCTCTAATACAATTAGGCCAGCCACAGACATGTGAGTCGCATCTACAGCGGGCACAAATATTAAACAAAACAAGAGATAAAAATATTTACTTTCTTCATTCCGGGAGAGAGAGAGAGAGAGAGAGAGAGAGAGAGAGTTATCAGGAGTTTAAGAAGTACATCTATAAATGTCTTAGCCGTGACATTAATTAGCTGGAAAAGAGCATGAAATAAACAAATCACACAAAAAAATAAAGAGTTGAATTATAGATTTAAATGTAGTCATTTGGCAGATGTTTTTGTCCAAAGCTGCTTACAATTGTGAAGGCATTCAGCAATTCAACGAGAAGAGGCAATACACACAAGAAGTGCTAATTATACAAAGGAACTGTTAGCATACATGCCAACAATTGTCTCTGAAATTCCAGGAGACTGGGGGGATGGGGGTGCGCAGTGATATTTGTGGTTTTCGGGTGTTCACCTATCGGCAATCAGTTACCAAAGATAGTGACCGGGGGGTGTTAAGCCTGATTTATACTTTCGCCTGGCGCCACGTTGCGGACATCTGCTGACTGCGCATGCACCTCACAAAATGGACAAGGCTTTTATAATTGACGCATTCACTGTTTATATTCTTTAAAACAACAGGGGCCAGTCAAAAGAAACCACTGTAAAAGTCAGATGGATAAACAGAGAAGTAGAACGTTTCCGGAACTACATCATATCATTTATATTTTTCAAGATTTTTAACTAATTATTTTTCTAAATTATTTTAATGATTATAAAGATTTTTATAGCATTAAAGATTTTTTAAATCAAACTTTGATGCATCACTTGCTTTTGTTTATATCTCAGACAATTCCACCTTATAATTTTATTAAAATACTAATGAAAACAGTACATGGGTTGCTCTACAAGTATATTTTTTTTATTATGGCAAGAATAAAAATGACTAGTTTGTCCTCTAGTGATATGCTAAAAAGGCAATAATGGTCCAACATTCCTGACCATTATCACCAATAAAGCCTAGAAAAACAACGCATCAGTATATTGTAAACCGATAGGTTCAAATATTCTTTTCCAGTCATCAAAGACATAATATGTTACTTCATAGTAGTTTTATAAATATTATATTGTTTTAAATTCAAAATTGTAATATAAATGTCCTCTATAATCAATCAGTGTAAAATCTATGAATGGTGGAAAAACATATTCTGTAATTGTGTATTAAAACCAAAAATCTTTTTGGTTTTAACAAACTTATCCCTCAGGTTTTTCTAAACTTTTTAACAAAAACTTTCCTCCTTTCCCACTGCTGTTGCAGATTTTTAGCCAAGAATAATTGGTCATCTGGTTCTCCGTATGATCGCGCATGGAGAGATCATAAAGATGTCTGTACAGGCATACCTGTTTCGCAAGCGAACCTCCGCAAACATCACATTTGTCACACACACTCAAGTGAACTAGCGAACGCGTCGAGTATAAACCAGGCTTTACAGACTTTACCAAAAAAAAAACTGAGGATCAAGGGGTGGAGGGGGGATGGTGCAGGAGTGTGGGGAATGAATTACAGGAGTTTTCCGGGAGAAATAACAAAACAGGAGGGTGGGGGGGGTAGGTCTGAAACAGGGGCATTGCTAGACATAAAGCTCTACTGGGGCACGTACCCCCTTCCCTCATAGCCCCCTCCTACACTATATATATATATATAAATACACTATATATCATAACCCCCCTCTACACTCTATATATATATATATATATATATATATATATATATATATATATATATATATATATATATATATATATATATATATATATATATAAATACACTATATATAAATACACTATATATATATATATATATATATAAATACACTATATATAAATATACTATATATAAATATACAAACATGTAAATATATATATACTTATGTATATTATATTTACTATAAATAAAAGTATTCTTATTATTATACAATTATTCTTCTAAATAATCTTAAATGTAACTGGAAAACAATGTTAAGACAACTGGAGTGATGCTAAGATCATTTAAGAAATACTTTTTCTTACTATTTATTACTTTTGCATAAATATTAATTTCATTTGAATGAAATTCTATAGACAATTCAACAAAATACAAAAAAAAAAAGATGTTGACACATGGTTGAGAATCAGATTTGTTAAGTCTTACCTCCCTGACTCGTCATCCCTCCTTTTTGCTTCAGGAGGCATGCTTAGTAAGATCACCATCATATTGTTTAAACTTTAGTTTTGTCCACTTGCAAACAAAAAAGGCTGTTATGCCGGTTTTACAACGCATGAGCGGCGCGTAACAAGCAGGTAGCCTGCTTTTTTGGCGCGCATGTTTACTACCGGGACTCTCAGAAGAAGAGCTGCGCGTGCGAGAGGCGCGCGTGCGAGAGATGCGTCAGTTTGCTTTTTGATTACGTCTTTATTTTGGAATTACCACTCTTAATAAATACACTTTCATATGAAGTAAATCATATCTCAATGCATATACTGGGGCACTGGAGATTTTTACTGGGGCACGTGCCCCAGTGAATTGGGTCTAGCGACGCCTCTGGTCTGAAATACGGGAGACTCCTGGGAAATAGAAGAGTGTTGGCAGGTATGACTGTTAGTGCTCAGAGAATTAGGTGCTAACGTAAACAGGAGTGTTTTTTTAAGTGAGAAAGAAAAGTGTTTCTACAGGTGGTTTATCAAGCCCACTTACCTGTGTGAGGCAGACTCAGAATTAATTATGCGGTTGTCATGTGATGTGGTGAGAGAAGAGGGGGTCTTGGTTTTGTTCACAGGGCTTCAGGGGATTGTGGAAGATTGTGATGTGTTTGTGATAAAGGAAATCTGCTGCATTTTTGTGCCAGCATTTGAAAAAGGGATTAAGGCAGCATAGGCTCATCCTGAAAACATATCCCTATGTACATTTCTGGAGAACGTATGGCTGCTTTTTATCTTTAAAATGAACACTACGGGGCGGTATGATGCCATTCCTTTCCGCACTTACCAGCTGACCGCTTACCTCTGTGTGGACAGCTTTCCCGCTGTTACCAGTTTGTCCAGTGGTTCGCCGTGTACATCAGAAGATTTGAGATGCACAGCGAAGTTGACCGTGACGACAGGGCAGGGAGACAGGGAGAATGTGGTAAAATCTGAAAACGTGGTAGACGTGGTGCTTTTCAAAACCCTGTGGGTTGCGTTTAGAGAAGTGGGTGGGCGCTGGTCAATCAGTGCTTTTTAAAACACTATCGGTTGGGTTTAGGAAAGGGGGTTGGTAGGTGGATTGGTCAGTCAGTCAGTCAGTTGACAATGGCCTCTGGTGGATTTACGTGAGAAATGGCACTCGCAAGAGAAATTTGAGATTTCAAACAGCCCAGCAGCAGCCTCCTGGCAGCAGCCTCACAGCAGCCTGGCAAAAACGGCAAAAAAAAAAAAACGTACTTCCTGGGACATGTTTCGCTCTCTTCAGAATTGTATATCAGGTACGTAATCAGAATGAGCCTGGGTTAGATTATGGAATTAAGGGATAATTAAACCAAAAATACAAATTCTTTCTTTATTAACACAAAACAAAATATTCTGAAGAATGTTGGAAAGTAGCAGCAAATGACTTCCATATCATTTTTTGTTTGTTTGTTTCTACAATGGCTGCTGATTTCCAACATTCTTTAGAATATCTTGTTTTGTGCAACCATTTGAGCAAAAATCATGCCTTTAACTCTGCCGTTTTAAGTTACATAAAACTTCCTCAGCAAAGGCATATAGACAGTTACTGCAATTTTGTTGTAAATATGGGAATGAATGAACTACTACAGTGTAAACAAGATCCTTCAAGGTAAAAACAAAGATTAGAATAGTATATTTTATTAGTTCTTTTCAGAAATCCACAATTCAGTGAATTACAACAGGGGTGTCAAACTCAGTTCCTTGAGGGCTGCAGCTCTGCACAGTTTAGATTCAACCCTGCTTCAACACACTTATGCTGTGGTCACACTAGAGTTTGAAAAGGAGCGGGATTAAACAAGATGATCAGACATTTACAAAAGCGAGCGATTGGTCAATATTTTAATTTTCTGTACATAGAGGTCATGTTGTGATCTTTGATTGGTCTCACGCAATCATGTGATGTGATTTCACAGGTCAGAGTTCACCCCGCTTGAACTTTGCAATGCAACAAACTGTGAAACTTGGTCGCATGAGCTTGCGTTTCCAGTCTGTCATATTCACGTGCATATGAATAGAAATCTATGGGGCGAAAAGTCTTTACCTGTAGGTTTCAAATAAGCATTAAGGACCCAATTCGTTTAATCAGATGTGTTTAATTAGGGTTGGAACTAAACTGCAGAGTTGTGGTCCTCCAGGAACTGAATCTGGCACCTGTGACAGGGGTTATTTGTGACTTTTACCCTTGATTTCTGAGTGGGGGGAATAACTAAACTAAGTGAAGTTTAGTTATAAACAAGTTTCGAGAGGATCACGTGCTTATGATTGCTAGCGGCTGGATCCGCATTATCCAATTCTCAATGCACCAATCAGACGACTCCTAAGCTACTACAAATACCCTGGGTTACGTACCACCGCTATCTTCGTTTTGAAGACAGCTCTGCTCCGAATCAACTGCTACTGGCTACTAGCTACTAGCTACTGGCTACTGGCTACTGGCTACTGGCTACTGGCTACTGGCTACTGGCTACAACAACTACTTCAAAACGACTACATCTCCAACTATACTCCAACAACAACATCAAAACCTTCCACTTCAAGTGCCTCACACAACGCATCCGCTGTGTCTTCAAACCAATTCTCCAGCAAGATCACAGTCAAACTTGATCACCGTCCATGAACTCTGCTCAACTCTCAAGACGCCAGCGATTACGCCATGGCAATAAATAACTCACTGCTCTCCTAGCGGTGCACCTGCAGTAACGTATATCGCATGCTTTAAGGGGAAGCCTCGCAGAAAAATAACTACTTCCCAACAAAGACTAAACATCTATAAAGCTTTTGAAAGACAAGACTAGAGAAATTTCAACCAATAACTCACCTTTCCAGCCTCCTGCCTGTCCACTGATCCATAACATTCCAAGTAATTCGACTGCAAAGATCCAGACAATCTAGTCCCTAAGCTTTGGTCCGCGGCATGTTCGTGCGTAGAGAAACATGACAGAATGCGCTGTCATCATCCAATCTAGTCACGGAGCGCAGCTGCGTCTCCTACACATTAACTCTAGTATTCTGGTCAGCAAAATGGCCGCCGATCTTTTGATTGACACCTCATTGAGCCAATAGCTAAAGGAAGACTTGTCACCATCCAATGAGCTCCCAACTCGAGATGGTCCCGCCCTCTCTGACAATTTATGAATGAACTCGGCTACAACACCTTGTGAATTATAGGCTCGTGATTTAATAGCATTGAGATTCCAAACTTAATGTTAATGGATTAAAGTAAAGCCTATAACAACATTCCATTCACAGTTCTTCTAAGTGGTGACTTTATAGTTCAGAGTTTGATGTTGGCAGTTGATTATATTTATTTAAAAAAAAAAAAAAAAAAAAAAATTATTAATAAATACATTTTTACTCAATCATTTAAATTCAACACATCTAGCACAGAAGTTAAATCGTAATGTGATTCATATGTCCATACCAAGCGGCAACCTCCCGCTCTCCCTCGGGAAGCCAATACGGAAGTAACTAAAACTGCAATTCATCAATTCCGCTAGTCCCGGATCCATAATAGAGCAAATTGCAGTTGAGCCCACTGTTAGAATGGCCAACTTTACCAAAAAAAAAAAAAAAAAACAAAACATTGTTTACACCCTGGTACAAAGAACGATTTGGCTATTATTACCCTCCATGACAACTGCGAGGGGGGTGAATCTTTTATAACTCATCCATTTCCTTTATATTAAGTTTGCATAATTAAGGGCATGGCCACTTGAGTGACAGCTAGGTCTCGCTGGTCGCTGTTACTTCACCTCAGCTGAATTCAGCAGATTAGCCACTGATCTCGGCATATTCATCGTATTTTTGTTTTGTTTTATGTGGCTTTACACAGTCAGCTGCCTTTTGGACTTATTCTTACAATTATCAGATATGGGATGCTGTGTGCACTTAATTGTGCTCACAAACCATTAATGTGGCCTCCGTTTCACATGTGAGTAAAGTTATATACTTGTACACCATCTCTATAAATGTGTGTGTTTTTATTAAGTTCATTTATCATTTATAATGTTCTTTAGAGCTGTAAAGCACTCCAGAATGTGACAGATGGATTAGCTGTAAGCTCTAGATCAGTCATCTGAAGCGTTATCATACAGTGTTATGCTGGAGTTCATCAATAGTCTGCATTTACTAAACACACACTATATTTGAAGTGTTTGGAAGTAATTCGCGTTTTCCTCCTGTAGAAAACGTCATAAGAACAATGCTTAGTGGCTCAATGTATTACAACAGTGTTTTTAAATGTCTAAACACTTTACTGATATAGTGTACAGCCAAGCACATGTGGTCAGAACACAACAAGTTGCAGGTAATAAAGTATTAAGTGTTTCTCCCAAAGTAAAGTCTGTCTGCCAGGTCTAAGCAAAGTGCCAGCAGGTGTCTGTAGCTCCGCTCACTCTCCGCCTATTTGCCCTTGTTTGGTATCCCGCCGTGGGTGCGATGACGCACAAACAAATGGCGACGTTTGGCCACACCCACTTGTAGCTTCTTTTGCGCTCTTCAGAAACCTATGGGTGACGTCACGGATGCTACGTCCATATATTTTACAGTCTATGGTCCATATACAAATGACATGCAAGGTCATAATAACAATTCAGTTGAATCTGAAAAGGCAAAGGAACAACTCCATGCTTGATAAGTAGGAGGAGGACATTTCTGACAATAGATCTTCAAGAGGTATCTGTCTTCAAGAAGTACTTCCAGGACCACCAGACAAGCCACACCCCATATCCTCAGCTCTCCATCCATCTGCCATCCCGTGGGGGGACGAATGACCACCCCTACCATCCTTGCACTTCATGTCAACGAGGCTATCATACCATGCATTAACAAAGGCGCTTGAATTCACAGTTACCCATGCCCTTATTAAGATGCCTCGCATGGATATCAGCTAAAATAAATTATTATGTCTGGCGTACATGTATCATGTTGTAAAGATTTCATTTCTGATTCTCTTTGGTTTCTCGTTTCAGAGATCATGACTGCCGGCCCTAGAAGCTGACCCTCATCCAACCTATTACAATCCACATCATTCCAAATACATTCACATTCCATGCAAAGGATACATTTTCACTAACCCAGCCCACACCACGATGCCATATTCCCACTTGCCCCTTTTAGTTTTAAGATGTTCTGAACTAACATCAAATGTCAATCCCAAAATCCACCTCACCACATCTGATCTAACTTTGCTGGATGAAGAAACTCCATGTTTCTTTATTAACCAAAGCAAATAGCTCAATTTCATAAAGGACGTTCTGGATACTTCCTCCATATCCCCTCCCCCACACACTCATTCCAAACCCTCCAAGCATTCTTACACAACAGTAGAGCAATACCCCCTCAGGGAAGCCCAGCTGATCCTCTCCAGCCGAATTCCACCCACACGCATTTGTAGGTATAAGCACGACTCTGCCTTTTCCCCCTATTCCCTCCTACTAACATAGGCGCTCCTTCACTGCCCTTCCCACTTTTTACTTCATTTAACTTTCCCTCCAAACTGAGCTATTCCATACTCCTATTCACTCCCATTCACCACAGCTCACACCCATTTTGGGAGCACCCAGAGTTTCAGTTGCTGCAGCAGAGACGCTCTAAACAAGCTCACATACACCTTAATTTCCAATACCACTATCGTGACACTCCCACGTACTCATACAGCAGCAATGCTTCTACGGGTGCGCACATTACCTCCATACTGACCCACTGCACCTCTTCAGTAGCATAGATGCTTTGCCGAGCTGCACTTACCCATAGCACCACCGCAACTGTAGTGAAGCTCTAGCTAAGCCCTTATTTTCCTTCATCTCTACATATCACTACGGACAGTATTTACATTCCAGTAGGAACTCATAACTCCAATACTGGCTACCTCTGCAACCGCAGAGGCACCCCGCTGAGCTACACTCACCCATAGCAACCAGCAACTGCGGTGACGCTCTAGCTGAGCCCCTATTTACTCTCATCTGTACACATCACTATTGACAGCATTTAACATTCCTGCAGGAGCACTCATAACACTTCAATATTGAATACCACTGCACCCCCGCAACAGAGGAGACGCTCTGCCGAGCCTTATTCTCCCTCTCCACCACTGTTGCAGCAGTGACGCTCCACCTGAGCTCACACACATCTCCATTTAGCCATTCACTACCAATACACTCCCCAGCGCTACAACATCAGTTAAAACGCCTCTGCGGAAGTGCACTTGCCTTCCAATTTTGACTTCCTCGACACATTTGCAACAGCAGAGAAGCTCCGCAGAGCTTCCTTTCCCCTCCTCACCACTGCCGCAGCAGTGACGCTCTGCCTGAGCTCACATACACCTGCATCTAACATGCCACTACTGACACACTCCCCAGCACTGCCACAGCAGTTAAATTGCCTCCACGGAAGAGTACTTGCCTTCCAATACCGACTTCCTCTGCAACAGCAGAGAAGCTCCGCTGAGCTTCTTTTTCCCTCTGCTCCACTGCCGCAGCAGTGACGCTCTGCCTGAGCTCACACCTCAAGGAAACCCAGCTGGCCCTAACCAGCTAACACAATACTCCAGAACAAGGGCTCGAGCATGACCCTCTGTATGCGTGCGTATGTGTGTACATGGATCTATGTGTATGTGCGTGTGGGTATATATGTGTATATGTGTATGTACGCGTGTGTATATGCATGCATATATGCGTACATGTATATGTGTGTGTGTGCTTATGTATACATGTATGGGTTTGCGTATGTATGTGTTATGTATGCGTGTATTCATGCGCGTACTTGTGTATGTGCATGTGTGTGTCATGTATGCACGGTATGCACGCATGTGCATTTGTGTGTGTCCTGTGTGCACGCATGCATGTGATGTGCATGTGCATATGTACCTGTATGTACATACCTACGTTTCTGTTTCCAAGCTTTGCTATGCTTTGCCATCCCACCCAACAGCTCTGACCCCCGCAGGGGTCTAACCCGAGCTTCGACTCCCGCAGGAGTCACTTCAAGCCCATCCCTGGCCACCCCTTCACAGTCACACCTCCAGTAGGAGCATCCCTGCCCCCTCCTTTCTCCCCACTCTTACTGGAACCCCACCCCCCCATGGCTCTAACCCCCGCAGGGGTTGCTCCGAGCTTCGACTCCCGCAGGAGTCATCACCGCCCCCCAGCCTTTAGGAATGGTATGCACACACGTACGAGCAGGTATATGTGTGTGCATTTGCGTGTGTGTGCGAATGTGTGTGCGTGCATGTGCACGCATGCAGGTATATCCCTTCTCCTTTGCTTCCTTCCGGCGTCGAGATCCTCCGCCACCCTCTTTTTATCCATCTCTTTTCAGCGAATTACTTCGCTACTCTTTCTCTTCCCATAGGCCCTCAATCCTCAGCTCTAACTCCCACAGGAGTCACTAAAACGAGCTTCGACTCCCGCAGGAGTCTCGCCCCGGCCACCTCCTACAGTAGTCTCCACCGCCCCCTCCCTCCCTAGACTACAGCAGGAGAAATGCCCACATCAGCTCTGACCTCCGCAGGGGTCGCCCCGAGCTTCGACTCCCGCAGGAGTCATTCACTGCCCCTCCCTGGCCCTTACTTATCGATTTTTATTTATATATATATATATATATATATATATATATATATATATATATATATATTACATTTATACTCTCCTTTTCTTCTTTCCGGCGTCGAGATCCTCCGCCTGGCAATTATTTGCCCTTTCTCTACTTCCTTACAGCGTTGAATGCTTTTGCTACCTTTCTACCGCTTCTTTTATCTCCTCCCTTATCTCCTTATCTGTCAATTCCCCCAATAATTTCCTCCTTCCTGCGGCAAATTTTCTCCGCTAACTGTTTTCTTTCAGCATTGATTCCGCTACTTTTTACTTCCGCTTAGGTCCTCAATCCCCAGCTCTAACTCCCGCAGGAGTGACTAAAACGAGCTTCAACTCCCGCAGGAGTTCATGCCCCCCCTGGCCCAGCACACACCATCTCATGCAGGAGTCTTCACCGCCCAATACCTTTCCCCACTCCCGCAGGAGCCTTCCCACCCCAGCTCTCACTCCCGCAGGAGTGTATCCAAGCTTGACTCCCTCAGGAGTCAATCCAGCCCTTCCCACGCCTCCGCTTGGACTCACGCAGGAGTCTACTTTCCTCTGCTCCCGCAGGAGCCTCTCTTCCTAAAATATCAATATATCCAGCAGCCGGATATGGCATTGTTACATCTGCATTTTGGGGGGTTCTTAAATACGCGGCTGCTGTCCCGAGCTATATATGGCATTTTGGGGAGTTCTCGAGATCTACCTGAGCTCAAACTCCCTTCTCGCCTTGCAACGGGAGGGAGCCCCGGGCTCGAGGATCTTATGAGCTCAGGGCTCTCTCCCGGGACAGCATGCCAAACAAGCTTATAATTAATCATCAGCTAAGTGTGAACTCTTGAAGTGAAGTTTAGTTATAAACAAGTTTCGAGAGGATCACGTGCTTATGATTGCTAGCGGCTGGATCCGCATTATCCAATTCTCAATGCACCAATCAGACGACTCCTAAGCTACTACAAATACCCTGGGTTACGTACCACCGCTATCTTCGTTTTGAAGAATCCCCCCATCCACCCCTACTCCTCCTCCTTCCTAGATGGGTGACACGGTGGCCCAGTGCTTAGCACTGTTGCCTCACAGCAAGAATGTCTCTGGTTCTAGGCTTTACCAAACCAGCAGACATTTCTGTGCGGAGTTTGCATTTTCTCCCCGTGCTCACGTGGGTTTCCCCCGGGTTTCCCGGTTTCCTCCCACCGTCCAAAAAACATGCAACATAAGTTAATTGACTAATCTAAACTAGCACTATAGACATGCTCCTAGTAAATGGTTATCTCTCAAGAGCAATCACTGGCTGTTCATTGGTTATTACAGCGGGGGAGTTCTCGAGATCTACCTGAGCTCAAACTCCCTTCTCGCCTTGCAACGGGAGGGAGCCCCGGGCTCGAGGATCTTATGAGCTCAGGGCTCTCTCCCGGGACAGCATGCCAAACAAGCTTATAATTAATCATCAGCTAAGTGTGAACTCTTGAAAACTGTTTATGTAGTTAAACAGTTTAGTCAACTTATAACTGCTTATCACAGTTGTTAGCAGAAGTAGTGCGGGTATATAAAGGTGGCACTCTGATTGAATGCTGGTTCACTACAGTATACACACTATACCCAATCAACATATGAAAGATACAGCATCCATTGACTGAACTTCCAAAGGTTTTCAAATAATGTTGGAAAAGCATCATCAGTGCGACATGATCAGAAACTGCTCGATTAGATTTTGGTGTCGTGTTATGTTACTGTATGTTGTGTTTGGACTTTAAATATATACAGTACATGTAGTCTCTAAAATGGCTTGTTAATTTGGTGGTGCTGCAAACCAAAATAATTATCCTAACATCTTTTAATCATGTTATATTTTGTTTGGGCTTGAAATAATAAGTATGTGCAATCTAATGTGGTTTAATCTTTGGTGAAGCTCCCCTGCAGGCACAGGACTTTAACATGACGTCATATTTACGTTGTACCCCAACATCGTAGGGATGTTGGATTTCAAGGGAAATGAAAATCGGGTTGATGTCAGAACCAAAAAAATCAACCAAATATCAATGTCTAATCATGGTACACCTTGACGTTGTGTGAATGTTACTACTATCTATAAGACATTGGATTTTGGTCACTTTCCAACACAACTTACAAGCAACCAAATATCAATGTAATTTGACGCCGTTACTGGACGTTAAAATAACGTTGTCCTTAGATGCTGACTAGACATTGAATTTTGGTCACCTGACGTCATAACCTAAATCTAACCTAACATAAATGTCTTATGATGTTGTGTGCCAGCTGAGTCTAAACCAAAATTTGGTTTTGCTGCATATATATCGGCTATTGTTCACACGTTTCCTTGTTGTTTGTTTGGTCAAACACAGTAACAAAAAATGTTGGGTTCCAGACATGTTGTCCCAACACAAATCAATCAGGTGAACCCAATGGTTTTTACAAATTTAAGTGGATTGAACATAAAAATAAAGAACTGTGTTATTTCGACTCATTTTAAATAAGTAGCTTAAACACATTTTTGAGTGTTGTTATGGAGCGATTATGTTTGTATTTTACAATCGAATTTTGTATTTAGCCATATATCTTCAGCTTATATACTTAACCATTTCTCTTTAAGCCAAATTATGTAATGTCAAATTTAGCTGTTAGCATTTGCATAACTTTTTAAACTCTATTTTTATTGTACAATGATGTACTTTATAGGTTTGTATAAGCTTTCTGAGAAAGAAAACGTGATCAGTAAAAAAATAGCCAGAAAACAGAGTCAATATATTTTCACAAAGCTTTTCGATTGAATGCGAAAGTACAAAATGATATGAAAGTCATTCTGCCCACTCAATCACATCAAACAATATATTGATTTGATTTTTGTGAGACACTTTTTTGATATAAAGGCTTTATGCAATACGGCATGTCAGTATCATGAATATTGATGGCGTTTCTCACCTTGAGAGAAGAAAGTCTCTCCGCTAATGGGCCCATCAGTGTGGAATGTGATTGAGGGAGAACAGAGAGAATGAGTTTCATAACATCAAAACATAAATAATGAAGGTAAATGCCCACACTGATCAGAACACAGAAATTCACTCACCTTTGTGCCATTCCTCAAACTGTGGACAAAAGTGAAACATACTGTACCTGCCGTTTCCAAGAGGTTTGCTGCAAGTGCTAGACTAAAGTGAAAAGCTAAACCTTCACCATATGTTGATATAGAATATCAGATGCTAACATACGTCTACTAACATCTGTCTACTAACATCTGTCTACTAACATCTGTCCACATTTATATTTGTGATCTTTTGCATTTTTATATAACACATCCTAAACAGTCCAAACATTCATGTAACTTCCATATCATATGATTCACCATATTTGTATTGCTATATATTATAGTGAAAGTATCATCAGATTGGGTTTATCGCAAACATAATCAATCATTCACTATTGTTGTGGCTGAATTTACCTCACCATTTAATCTCATTGCATTAAAAAGCATGACTTTTTTCTTAATGTATTTCAAGTTAAAATACTTTTATCTACAGTGCATCCGAAAAGTAGTCATAGTGGTTCATTTTTTAACATTTTTTTGTTAAAGTCTTATTCCAAAATGGATTAAATTAATTTCTCAAAATTCTACCCCATCACAACAACCCATAATGACAATGTGAGAAAAAGATTTTTTGAAATAGTTGCAAATCAAATGCAAATCACATGTACATAAATATTTACAGCCTTTGCTCAATACTTTGTTGATGCACCTTTGGCATTAATTACAGCCTCAAGTCTTTTTGAATATGATGCCACAAGCTTGGCACACCTGTCTTTGGGAATTTTTGCCCATTCCTCTTTGCAGTACCTCTCAAGCTCTATCAGGTTGGATGGGAAGTAATGGTGTACAGCCATTTTCAGATCTCTCCAGAGATGTTCAATAGGATTTAGGACTGGGCTCTGGCTGGACCACTCAAGGGCATTCACAGAGTTGTTGTGAAGCCACTTCATTGATATTTTGTAGATGTGCTTTAGGTCATTGTCATGCTGGAAGATGAACCGTCGCCCCAGTCTGAGATCAAGAGGTTTTCATTCAGGATGTCTCTGTACATTGCTTCATTCATCTTTCCCTCTGTCCTGACTAGTCCTCCAGTTCATGCTGCTGAAAAACATCCCCACAGCATGATGCTGCCACCTCCATTCTTCACTGTAGGGATGGTATTACCCTGGTGATGAGCGGTGCCTGGTTTTCTCCAAATGTAACACCTGGCATTCACTCCAAAGAGTTCAATTTTAGTCTCATCAGACCAGAGATTTCGTTTCTTGTGGCCTGAGAGTCCCTCTGATGCCTTTTGACAAATTCCAGGTGGGGAGTGGCTTCCGTTTGACCACTCTACCATACAGGCCTGATTGGTGGTTTGCTGCACAGATGGTTGTCCTTTTATATGGTTCTCCTCTCTCCACAAAAGAACGCTGGAGCTCAGACAGAGTGACCATCAGGTTATAGATCACCTCCCTGACTAAGGCCCTTGTCCCTGATCACTCAGCTTAGATGGCTGGCCAGCAGGAGTCCTGGTGGTTCAAAACATCTTCTACTTACGGACGACAAAGGCCACTGTACTCAAAGGAACTTTCAGAGCAGCAGAAATTTTTCTGTATCCTTCCCCAGCCTTGTGCCTTGAGACGACCCTGTCTCTGAGGTCTACAGACAATTCCTCTGTCTTCATGCTTGGTTTGTGCTTTGACATGCACTATCAACCCTGGGACCTTATATAGACAGGTGTATGTCTTTTCAAATCATGTCCAATCAACTGAATTTACCACAGGCGAACTCTAATGAAGCTGCTGAAACATTTCAAGAATGATCAGTGGAAACATAATGTACCTGAGCTTTACGGCACAGGCTGTGAATACTTATGTACATGTGATTTTTCAAGTTTTTTTGATTTTAATAAATTTGCAACAATTAAAAAAAAAATCTTTTTTCACATTGTCATTATGGGGTATTGTGTGTAGAATTTTGAGGAACTAAATTAATTTAATCAATTTTTGGAATAACGCTGTAACATAAAAAAATGTGGAAAAAGTGAAGCGCTATGAATACTTTCCGCATGCACTTTCAGTTTCAGTTTCAGTTTAGCTAAATATAGTTAAAAAAACAAAAGCATATAGTGTTACACTGGGGGCCTTATCATACAGTCGGTGCAATAAGGCGGAAGATGTTCTTTGCATGATTTGTTGCATTTTTTCAGACCAGTGCAATCCTAATTTTAACATTTTGCGCCACGTTGTTTAGATAGTAAATCCATTTGCACCACTTTGTGGACTCATGGGTGTTCCAGTCTATAAAGGAAGTGTTTAAAGGCGCATTGTTAGTGTGTTGCTAATTTGACAAACTGAAATAGACCACGCCATTGACCAAGTAGATATCATGTGCGTATCATGCGAATCGCTCAAGTTTGAAAATCTTAGACATTCATGCTGCGTTAACCAATCAGGAGCTTTCTCTGGACGGGGAGTAATTATGACGTAGTGCATGTTGGTGGTGTCCCGAGGACAAAATCCTTCTGCCGACACTGACAACAGTTCATCAAACTGGGCTCGGCTCAGTCGGAAGCACCACTGAAAGCTTCCAATATCCAGGTTAAGTTTCTGGAGGAGTTTAAGAACTCATAGAGCTGAGTGCACCTCTGAAAGGATCTAGTGGACTCAGACACGGCTCCAAAAAAATCGACGCTGTTTTTCAGCCTTCCTAAAGCACATAAACACAGTTATTCTCTCAATAAAATCCATGTTAGCCATTTAGCAACGAAGCTAGTCACCGGGCAGACAGAACCCATGACGCGAATCTGTGTCTATTGTGAAGTGAATTAGACGCGTGAATGAAGTAGATTTGACATGCGAATGAATGAGTAAACTCAAATGTTCACGCATCTGTTTACGCATGAATAGCGCGATTTATCCGTGCGTGCCGCATCTGGTGCAAACACAGCATCAGCATTTCACTCAAAAAAACAAAAGCAAAACAAGAGTTTTGATCTATTCCCTATCTAAAGCTTGACTATTCTGTAGTTCCATGATTTAATAAGACTTACAGGAAAATGAAAAGTTTTATTATTTATTATCTATAATAAAAAAAATAGTGAAATGATCAAAACACTTTTAAAATTTTTGACTAAGTTGCTAATGGTCTAATCCGATTCAATGATTTATGCTAAGCTAAGCTAAAGCCTCTCCAACCAGACCTGGAGATAAGCTGAATGGATTAAAAAATGGTAAAACTCAACTCTTTAACTCTAGGGAACTTGTAAAGTAAGCCTATTTCCCCCCAAAAAGTGGAGTATTCCTTTATATGACCAATGGCAGACAGGTGGAATGCTGTTAGGAGACTTGTCTGACAAAAGAGATTATTTCCTTCCATATGAAACAATAATTACACCCTTCAGCTTTAAAGATTGCAGTACACAGTGAAGTTCTGTCATCATTACTGCTATTTAAGGAGCCTGATCAGGACTTTAATATCTCAGGTAGGGTAACATTAATCATACACCATTCTTGTGAGACTAATAGCCTCATTTTTAATAAACTACATATATGAGCTCATATAAAATTCATGAGTTTAGAATAAAGCGTAAACCCTAAATGCTTAACGCGACGAAGGAATGGATGCATGAGAGACCAACTCGCTTCTTTTCTTGAACGGAGGCTTTCAGGTGTAAAATAGATCAAATTCTCCGGAGAGCCGCATATTGATGAGAAGCAGAGCAGGGAGTGAGTGAGAGAGAGAAAGAGAGAGAGAGAGAGAGAGAAGAAGAAGAAGCATAGAGAGAGAAAATCACTTTTATGTGCTCATTAAAGGAGCTTTGCAAGGTCGGTCAGATGTCTTGATTGATTTTTGTGAATCATACTAACAGATATCTGTATTAATTGGGTCATATCTCACTCAATCAAACACATATTTTACCAGACCAACGTATGTAGCAGTTGCCACACTTCATGAGACATGTGATTCGCAAACAGAAACAGATCCGCACCTACTCAAAATATCCCAAGCAATTATGGAAAGTGTCTAAACCTAAAACCGTCACACGTTTCTAATGTTTTGCTCCAGAGGTGAAGTGAATGCATCACAAGCGTGCACAATCGTTTAGACAAAACTGCTCACCAACAACACTGACATGCATTCAAGCCCTTTCACGGCCTTCATCAAGGCAAACCACTGCAGTTAATGTACTGTGAAGGTGTAAACATGTGAGGCAAATGGAAAGCAAACACTGGTGCTAAGCCAAACTCGACAATTTTATCCACAGCAGAGCATTATCAGATGGCTTTAGCCTGCTGAAAATATTAGCTTTGCTATGATTTCCATGTTGGTTTGGTTTTGAACAAACTAAGCAGACTAAACAGATTCACTTTACTTTAAGGTTTAGTGATTTTTGTTAACTGTTGTATTTTTATTTAGAATATTTTTTTATTATTATTTCGGTTTTATCTTAGTCATTTTATTACTTAAAGGGATAGTTAGAATTTCTTTATAAATTTGCTGACTATTTACTCACCCTCATGTGGTTCCAAACTTTATTCTGTTGAACGCTAAAGAAGATATTTTGAAGAAAGCTGAAAACCTGTAACATTGACTTCCATAGTAGGAAATACAAATACTATGAAAGTCAATGGTTGCAGGTTTCCAGCTTTCTTCAAAATATGATCGTTTGTCTTTAACAGATAAAAAGAAATCAAACAGGTTTGGAAAAAGTAAAGGGTGAGTAAATTATGACAGAAGTTTCAGTTTTAGGTGAACTGTCTTTTTAAAAACTTATTTCTTAATTTTATTTCAGCAAGTGAAGCCAAGTTGTCATTTCTAATGTTAGTTTAATTTTGGTTGAAGTTTTTCGAATTTAGAAGATTTCATTTATTAAGAAATCATTGATAGTGGGCTGATGAATTATTAGAAAAATAATGATCATGCTGTGCATTATTTTCTGATAATTTATTGGAACATGACTTAATTGAAGTCAGGTGAAGCTCTAAATTGAGCTCAGGTACATTTTATTTCCACTGATCATTCTTGAGATGTTTCAGCAGCTTAATTGGAGTTCACCTGTGGTAAATTCAGTTGACTGGACTTGATTTGAAAAAGGAAACACCTGTCTATATAAGGTCCCAGGGTTGAGAGTGCTTGGCAAAGCACAAACAAAGCATGAAGACAAAAGAATTGTCTGTAGACCTCCGAAACAGGATTGTCTCAAGGCACAAGGCTGGGGAAGGTTACAGAAACATTTCTGCTGCTCTGAAAGTTCCAATGAGCATAGTGACTTCCATCATCCAAAAGCAGAAGATGTTTGGAACTCTTTCTAGAGCTGGCCGGCCATCTAAGCTGAGTGATCGGGGGAGAAGGGCCTTAGTCAGGGAGATGATTAATAACCCGATGGTCACTCTGTATGAGCTTCAGTGTTCTTCTGTGGAGAGAGGAGAACCTTACAGAAGGACAACCATCTGTGCAGCAATCCACCAATCAAGCCTGTATGGTAGAGTGGCCAGACAGAAGCTACTTCCCACCTGGAATTTGCCAAAAGGCACCTGAAGGACTCTCAGATCATAAGAAACAAAATTCTCTGGCCTAATGAGACTAAAATTTAACCCTTTGGAGTGAATACCAGGCGTTACGTTTGGAGAAAACCAGGCACCGCTAATCACCAGGCTAATACCATCCCTACAGTGAAGGATGGTGGTGAAGGCATCGTGCTGTGGGGATGTTTTTCAGCAGCAGAAACTGGAAGACTAGTTGCTAAACAACTGAAAACGTGCTAGATATAATAGAGATTTTCATTCAGAATTGTAGCATTGTATTGTAAGTACTATAAAGTTTCCTAATTGGCAAATGACATGAACTAATAGATAGTCTACTGTCATCTTTAAAGTTCACGTTCGTGATATTAGGAGGCGTGGCTTTGGACGGCAGGGTAGGGACTATGTTTTCAAAGATATGCTAAACGGTTAGCATTTTGGCTTAGCATTTCATTATTTAATGAAATGTAATGCCCTGTCATCATGCAAAAAAAAAAAAAAAAAAAAGAAAAGAAATCAGTTATTTAAGAGAATACGTTTTTTTTTATTGTTATTTTTCACTTCATTCCTTTCAATGAAATATGTTATTTGCTTAGTTGACCCAAACTTGAACTCCAAAAATTATTACATAGTTGCATTAGCATTTTTTTCAGTCCAGTCAACATTGGCTATTCTGAACAGGATATAAAAAACAACCCTTGATTTAACATTTTTTAAGGATATTTTTCCTGTACACTTAATAGAATATGCCTTCTTAACGTAAGCTCAGGCAAGAGCATTACTTTTTAACTTAGATATTTTTGCTCCTGCAACATTTTTAGTTTCAATGAATTTAAAAAATATTCAATGAATTGTTTAAAATATGTTAATGTTATTATGATCCAGACTTAAAATAACACTCAATTTAACACAAAATATGAGATGTGTCTTTTCATTCTCTCTTGTATTTACACTGAGGTCTTCATTACCCAAAAAAAGCCATTTAATTAGCAAGACGGCAAATTATATTAGCCATACATTTACACAGTATATGTGTTCAGTACTAACAGTTTAACTCTCTTGTGACTCACCAGAAATCTTCTGCTATTTATGGATTGAATCCTGCTAGAAGACAACATGTTTTTATCCACGGCTGAAAAACACCCAAGCTACCATGCTGAGATAATGACTGAAATTAATGCAACACTGCTATTAATATCCAAGCTTTCCTGCTATGATCTTCACTAAAAGAGCTGCACTGATGGAATCAGCTAATGATATATAGCGCTTAAAATGCTACGTCTCCCTCAGCCCCTTTAGAGCCCGAAAGAGATAATCAAGAGTGTCTTGAGGGGAAAGCAGTTTTGTCTGCAGCGTTTTTGAATAGTGCTGACTGGACAAAAGGAAATTGAGCCATGTTTCATTCCTGAATAACCTAAACATGCAATAAAGCTCATCCACAGCAGGAAACTGTGGAGTTTGCAGTTGGACTCCACGGGGATGGAGCTTCTCCCTAGATTCCTGCCACAGTGCTTCTGATCATAAAGCTGTTAATTATCAGCCATTAGCCAATACTGGATAGAATAGGGCATGATGAATGTGCTTGGGAACAGGAGAGCTTTGCTTTTGTGTAGTAACACCCACTGCCTCTGTACAGCAAATTGTTCATTACAGCATTAAACCTGGAGGCAATGAATAAGAAGGATGAGTTGTACAAAAAGTAGAAAGACAAATTCATGGCAAATAGTGAATTTTTTGTTTGAATCTATAGGCAGTTATTGTATTCTCCTGCATACTGTGTCTGAAACTGCTCCCTATCATTAGTATAGTGCACTACATTCGGTGTTATCATTTTGTTACTATGAACAAATTCCAAGTGAACAACTTTAATCCTATGTTCAGAACCTTTTACCTATAACCCACTCTAATTTCAAGAATCAATCCAACATATGATCTTTGATTTATAATTTACAGAAGGCTTACCTCGGGAGCCATTTTGGCAACATTGACTGCAAACATCATGGCTATATCCAACATCACCCTCAATACCATTAAACAGTACACTTTTTGAGGAAGCGGTCAATTCTAGTGGTGTCTGAAACCATAGTGGATGCTCTGAAGTGCATTCAATCAATCCCACAATTCACCCTGATAATGACAAGAAAATACCCACAATGCACTGTGAGAGTTTGCGCGCCGAATGCATTTCCCGACCAATCACGATCACCTGAATGCTAGCACCTGCTCCTCATCATCATTGCAATCAGATTTAGATACAAGTACACACTTCAGTCTCATCATTCACTTGTGTGAACTGATTACATGACTCAAATAGATTATCTCCAGTGAATACTCCAGGGGTTTAACTTCCGCAATCCGTCTCCATTGTCTTCTTCGTGGCTTTCCACAGTGATCCTCTCTAGCATTTTCTTTAATATCTTTCCTTGACTGTATTGCCTACAAATGACTTCTATGCAGGTTCTGCTCCCTAAAGTGCTCTTCATTCCAGTCCATGATATCATGTGGCCACATTCTTATCATAAAAATCCCAAACCTGCAAGCAAAAGACTAAATCAGAGTCCTATCATCTTCATATGTATTAAATGATTTGGTCTACTTTAATAAATTCAGTGATCTTCAATAAAATCTTGTTATCTGTTGTCAGAGTCTACATTCCATGAATTTAGCGATTCATTCATTCATCTTCATCTGATTTTCCGGGGCCGGGTTATGGGGGCAGCAGTCTTAGGAGAAAACCCTAAATTTCCTTTTCCCCTTTTCCTCCAGCTACTCGAGGCATTCCCAGGCCAGCCGAGTGACATAGTCCCTCCAGTGTCTCCTGGGTCTTTCCCGAGGCCTCCTCCCGGTGGGACATGCCTGGCATCCAGGAGGCATCCAAAACAGATGCCCGAGCCACCTCAGTTGACTTCTCTCAATGTGGAGAAGCAGCAATTCTACTCCGAGCTCCTCACGGGTGACAGAGCTCCTCACCCTATCTATAAGGGTGCGCCCTGCCACCGTGTGAAGGAAACTCATTTTGACTGCTTGTATCCGAGATCTTGTTCTTTTGGTCATGACCCAAGGGTCACACCTTTCGGCTCAGCTCCTTCTTTAATACAACAGACCGATACATCGACCGCATTACTGCTGCTGCTGCACCAATACGCCTGTCAACCTCACATTGCGTACCCTTCTTCACCCGTGAACATAGCCTCAATATACTTAAACTCCTCCACCTGAGGGACGGATTTTCCTCTAACCTGGAGATGGCAAACCACCCTTTTCCAGTGGACCACTATGGCCTCGGACTTGGAGTTGCTGATTCTCATCCCAGCCACAATCTTCCGCAAACCACCCCAGTGGATGCTGAAGGTCCATGTTCGAAGAAGCCAACAGAACAACATCATCTGCGAATAACAGACGAAATCCTCTGGTTGCTGAACCGAACCCCCTCCAGCCCAAGGCTGTGCTTTGAAATTCTGTCCATAAAAATTACGAACAGAATTGGTGACAAAGGGTAGCTCTCCCGGAGTCCAACATGCACTGGAAACAAGTCTGACTTAATGCCAGCAATACGAACCACACCCCTACTCTTTTCATACAGGGACGAGAAAGCCCTTAACAGAGCGCCTCTGACCCCGTACTCCCAGAGCACCTTCCACAGAATTCATGGGTCTACATTCTATGAATTCAGTGAACTTAGATAAATCTTGTTACCTGTTGTCAGAGTCTACAATTCACGACACTAAAAACACCCTGCCGTTATTAACTATGGCCAACACAAGATTCGGATTGCATCAAATAGTCTGACTATTTGCATGAGCTGCAGCACTGTGCATCACTGAGAGTGAGCTGTCACTGGACTAATATGTTTTTACTCTAATTTTGACTAAAGAGGATGACTGGCTTCTCCCATCCTGGCTGGTCCTTCCCAGCTCTTAATCTTCGGTCCCTGAGTCTTCGCAGGTTTTGCTTACTTCTTCATCAGATAGCTCCCCACCAGCAGTCCCCAAAAGGGCTCCAAATAATCTGTCTCCTATCTCCTCTATAGACATCAGAGTCTGATCAAACAGTCCTCAGCCCAGTCGCAACTGGCCCCTGTTAGTCTCTCAGCTCACCCTCAGCCAGCTCTATCTGGTGGAGATAATTATGTATTTTGGCATCCTCCAGTCTCAAAGCTCCAACTCATTAGTTTCACTTTAATTCTATGCTCCTTCAACTTCACCATGGCTCATCAGTTCTGCTAGGATTCCTCATCTTATTGGCTATGCCTTGGTCAGTCGTTTACCTGCCTCCACCTCAGTACTCCGCTTCTCAAGCTGATTCTTGACCCTTTGACTATTCTGGGTTACTCCCTCTAACTTCACCTCTGTCAATTGACCTTTTGCAAACTCTGCCCCACTTCTTCATATCCAACAATCTTTTGGCATCAGCCTTTGTGCTCCACAATCAATTGTGAGCAATTTCTTGGAAAATGTCCCTGTTCATCACCTGCTCCAAGTCCTCCTCCAAAGCCTCCTCCATTTCTCCCCATATATGGAACGGTTCTGCGTGAGGGGAGGTAATTTCGTGAGGGGAGTTCCATTTGTTCCATTTCCCGCCACTCATCGTTAATCACAGGTGTTCCTTGTCAAACAATTTACACATTGTATATTTAAGTCCCTTATTTTCCCCAATGGCTCAGTGGGTAAAACTATTGCCTCACTATTGTTCTGTGTGTTTGCTATTCTATCCATGTCTGTGTAGGTTTCCTTTGGGTACTCCAATTCACCCCCCTACCAGTCCAAAGATATGCAGTATAGGTTAATTTAACAATTAAATTGGCCATAGTGTGTATGAATAAGAGAGCATGTGGGTGTTTCTCAGCACTGGGGGTTCACTGGGGGTTTGTGCGTTCATGTGAAGAGGTAGGTGTGTCCCAATTCTCTTTAGTTTGAAGGTGTTGGGCTAAGGGGAAGGTCTAGATAGCACTTGAAACCAAGGTGTACAAAAAAAATTCCAGAACACTGCAGCATAGACAGGAGTAAGGAGATGCACAAGTTAGCATTTTTTGTCATTATTATGAATTTTTACAACAAACAAGCACATGTTTTGGGCTTGAGGATTGTGCAGCTGGTGTACATTACGGACAATGGCGACGGGGAATTGGATGACTCGCCACAATATATACACACTCTTCATTAATGAATTACACTACATGTAGTATCATTAGTACCTATCATGAACTAATTGTAATTGTCATAGTATACTTTTGCCTTGACTGCAGTAAACTATATAACACACCAAAAAGTTTGTTGCCGACCACCATAAAACAGGAAGAAGAAGAAATCATCATTCCTGACATCATATGGATTTACTTTCATCAGCTAGACACCGGCCTCACAGCTTCGTGAGTGTCGGTGCTGTCACTCTTTGATACGCGGTTGGTAAAAGAAGCTTGTGTGGACGCTACTTTGACAAAAAAAATTGCTTCGCAACTGAAAAGCTATTTAATTTAGCAAGTAGCGACAATACCGCCATGCTACTGAGAAATGTGGTTAAGCTAGTAGCGTCACTACTTGTGTCACTACTTACTACCACAAATACATGAAATAAATTTACTTGGTAATTTTGATTAATTAGCTGTATTTCAGCTTCATCCGAGTCTGTGTCTGTCACTGTGCAAATTACCTAACGTAAGACATGACGAGAAGCAGACACACATGTGGGAACAGTGCACAAGGAGAAGCTCATTTGAATTTAAAGCCCCAGGCTACAAAAACAGCTACACTGTACTCAGACACCAAAATGGGCAGATTCTAAAGGCTATAATAAATAATCTGATGGGTATTTTGAGCTGAAACTTTACAGACACATTCTGGAGACACTGAAGGCTTATTTTACATCTTGTAAAGGGGTAAAACAGGTGCCCTTTAACTCTCTTTTTAAAACTAAAGGTTTTTTGCATTGCATTGCAGCCTGATAAAGGCTGACAAAGAAGTAAAAATAAATGAAAGCACGATAAAGGCCACAATTTTTTTTTATTTAAACCTTACATAACAATTTTTTTTTATTAAATCAAATTGAAATAAGTAAAATCAAATCTAGGAACATGTACAATATATGTCTGTGCTTCCAGTCACCCAGTCTAAGACACTTAAATACCAGGCATCAATAATTCATTACCTTTAATCCTGTCTAGTATTTTAACAAACACAATAGGAGTTCCTTTAAGCAGAATTTAGGCCATAAGGCAGATCTTTACCCTCTTTAAAAAATGTATAGCATTTCACTGTGACCTCCATGAGAAGAAACTAAAGCATGTCCGACATCAGACTGTTTACTTCAAGATTCCAGAGGACTCCTTTTACCACTGGCTATTGTCTGGATCATTGAGCCAAAACATCAGACCTCAAGACCGCATTTAGCTCCTTGCTGATAGACATTTTATAATGGTCTGTCCACAGGTCTGAAGCATCTCCAGTCTTGCTTTGAATCGGAGTGACAGCAGAGAAATGCTCAGGAGAAAAGAGCTCAACAGTGTTCAATGGCATGAGTCTGATATCAGTCATTCTGGAATGGCATTATGATGCTCAGTTTATTAAAAGATTGGATTATATAAAACTGGAAAGGCTTTTGCACAACAATCCTTTCTGCTGAAATTGATTCTGGGACACGGAAGGTATCTGATGACAAATGAAAGCGTAGCTTGTAGTTTTGTATTGTTACGTTTGATCGGTCAGTAATACCTAAACGCAGCAGGGGATGTGGGCTTCCTACTGTGTATGTTATATAAAAAAGATCAAGCTTAAATGGATCATGGCAGGACGGCTTTAATATTTCACATGTATTGAAATGTATCTGTCTATGGAAGTAAACCGTGTTGAACAACACAAAGACTTCAAACATTAAAATAAAATAAATTAAAATAAAATAAATGGCTCCATATCAAGGGTTGTGGGCCAGTGCAACATGTAAAAATAAAATAAAAGCATACCTTATTATTACAGATTTTATTTAATGCCAAGTTAATATTACTAATATTTGTTTTTATTTTTAAAATATAAATATACTAAACATAATACTATTGTAAGAGTCCATTCTATTGGCCCAATCCGATGAATGGTCGAAGGTTAAATGCATGTAAGCCTTTTCTACCACTTCTGAAAAGAATTTGGTTATTTGTCAGAATTTTGTCTCAATTTTAGACTGTATTCCTAATTAGGAATGGGTCACATTTGTCATTCATGAATCAATTTAGAGTTTTGATTTATATCTGATCCCATACGCTATACGTTATACGTTCATTTTCATGCCCCAGGGTTCAAATGTTTCTCACGGACAGGATCTCAACATTCTGAAGTTAGTCAGAGGATGCAGGGTTAACTAAAACCCAATTAGTCCGGTTGCATTCAACTTGCTAAATCAGCGATAACTCGAAATCGAAGTCTCTGCATCGATGTGCCAACTGCGTCAAGTAGTCTCATGCAATTTGTTTGGATATCAAGTACACAGATCAAGGTAGCACCATAATCTACTAGATATAGAAGATTTCAGGACAATTCAGAATGAATCAAATCTTAACACTTTATTTTCCAGATGAAAGTGTCCTGCTAATTACAGAGCCAAACAATAAAAGGCAATTCAGAAATGTACAACATAAATTACTCAAAGATAAATCTAAGAGTATAGATGGAAGTCCCAATTATGCATAGTGTTGAGCTTGAGAGCTCCACTCTATAAAACAAAAATTATGTGGTAATTGTGTAGTACTTTTTGTTTTTTGGGACGTTTTACCACATGATTCTGTGTTGTTTAGTATGTAATACTCCTGTAGTATTCTTGTGGTAATATGTGGTATTAATTTAACATTTCTGTAGTATTTTGTGGTAATATGTGGTATTACTTTAACATTTCTGTAGTATTTACCACAGGATTCTGTTGTTCAGTATGTGATACTCCTGTGATATTCTTGTGGTAGAGGGTGTGGTATTATTGTCATAGTCCTGTTATTTTCCAGATGAAAGTGTCCTGCCAATTACAGAATCAAACAATAAAAGCCAATTCAGAAATGTACAACATAAATTACTCAAAGATAAATCTAGGAGTATGTATGGAAGTCCAAATTATGCATAGTGTTGAGCTTGAGAGCTCCTCTCTACGGGCCGGTACTGGATACACCATTAAAGCAATGAGTGATTCTTTTGTTAAAGTTAACAAGTGACTTTAAGATTTACTCATATGTTGGTATTTAATCAAAAGTTATCAAAAATATTGAACAAAACCTTGTTACCAGTCACACCTGAGCATTTATCAATACCAGAGGGGAAGGAGAGTTCAGGAAAGAGGGCATGTCAGGATTCTGCCATTCCATTCATTTTCTTTTTGGCTTAGTCTCTTTATTAATTTGGGGTCACCACAGCTGAATGAACTTCCAACTTCCCCAGCTATGTTTTGCGCAGCAGATGCCCTTCCAGCTTCAACCCATCCCTGGGAAACATCCATACACACTCATTCAACCTCATACACTATGGAAAGTTTAGCTAACCCAATTCACCTATACAGAATGTCTTTGGACTTGTGCAGGGAAACCGGAGCACCCAGAGGAAACTTAAGTGAACACGGGAAGAACATAGAAACTGATCCAGCTGAGGCTCGAACCAGCGACCTTCTTGCTGTGAGACGATCGTACAAACCACTGCACCCAGATGGCGATGGGAGTGAAAATTCTCGTCTCATATGTGAGTGCATGATAAGTATTAATCGTGTGCTCGTGTCTTGCATTCTGTTGTGTTTGTGTTGTGTAGCACACGGTTTCATGTTAACATAGTAACCAAGTGCTTTAGTGTCTTGTTTCATGTAAGCACGTGGTCAATGAGTTCTCTACACACGTGAATGCTTCAGACCAGAAACACGTCGTGCAGATCACTGCGTTGGAAAGTTCAAACTTGCTGAACTCTGGCCTGCAAAATCGCTTCAATGTGTGAGACCAATTGAGGATTAAAACATGACCTTTCTGAACAGAAATTTAAAACACGGAGCAATCGCTCGCTTTTTAATGTCTAATCATCTTTTTTTCACACAATCCTTATGTATTCTGTCCTGTGCTGGTCCGTCGTTGTTAATTCAGTGCTCACGTGCCGTCAAGTTTATAATGCCAAGTCCTGTCCAGTATCATAATGTGTGTAGTTTGCTATGTTTTTCCCCCATGGGAAGGTTTAAGTTTTGTTTTGCTTTTGTTAAATAAAATCATTTTCATTTCCTGCAATTTGGTCTTCACCTCATCTCCTTTAACCCCCAATCTTGATAGAGCAAAAATGTGTCAAAGTCTATCCTGGGCCTTTTTCTTCAGATTCAAGAGTTTTTGTTGTTTTATTACATGGCACATTTAAATCTAAGTAAAATCCATCCATCCCTACACTATAAATAAAATATTATATTTTTGTAATTTTTTGCTAACATTAAAAGCATATTTATGTATTGTATATTTTCATCAATTTTTAATTTAATACTTTAATTTTATTTTAAGAAAATAATTGTGCAATATTTGACTGAAAGGGGAAAAAATATATTATTTTCAGTTACAACATGTTAGATCTGAGAGAGAGAGAGCATATCTAACTGCCAGTGAACTGTCAATGAGTTACTATGGTTACTAACATACAATGGTAGTTCATTTATTTGAAACTGTGATCAGAAGTAACAGGATCTACCTGTGCATTCAACAATTTTATTGCACATCTTTAAGCTAATCAGAATCAGGAATTTCAACAGAGATACAATTTTATAGCCTGAAAATATATACAGCACTACTATTGCCTTTTAATTTCACCACCAGATATTTACCATGTCACACTTTCTCAAAAGCATTAACTGAAGCAGGACACGAAGAGAAAAAAGTCACCTACTACACATGAGGCATTACATTTTCAGAATAACACCAGCTTTGCAGAACACTGCAGCTCAGTTCAGTTTCTATCCCTGTGCTGAATAGATATTCAAACCCAAAGAGATAGAAGAAGAAAATGAGGGGAGACAAGCATAGGAGAACCTGATTCTTGAGACAAGGTAAAAGCAAAGATTTTAACTATAATATAAACAAAAACCCACGATCTAAGACAAAAGCCAAATTTTTTTAGAAAAGTTATGGAGAATTTAAGAATGTTGAAGGACGGAGAACATGACACAGAGTAAGAAATCCAGATAATGTGTTCTGGTTCAGTCCAGCCGAGTAAGCACTGTTTAAATTGGAGCTCAGCTAGTGGGATCAACCGGTCAACACACACAACAAGCTTAGTCACGTACCGGCAGCAGCACCATCACAACACATCCTGTCAGATCAGATTCTCAGACAGGCGATAAATACAGTGCAGTTTCAGACAGAGATGCATTTCTGATCTCAAATTTGAAAACTTTACAGTGATCTATCAGAGCAGCATGCTGTATGTTTAAATGAGATGTTTGTTGTGTGGCTCTTGCTGCCACATAAATTAAATCAAGCAGCTCGGAGTGAAAAAATAGGCACCGATGAAAGAGGAGGAGTACTGTGTATTGATTCTCAATTGATTCTGAGCTTTCTGATGGACTTATGATGTAGGATCAAATGCACATGCATCCTTTTTTCTTCAGTGTTTGGTTTATGCTGTATACAGTATATAAAAAGAGATACTGTGGCTACTGTATGTATTCATGATGCATTACATAGTTTAAGAAGTTTTGAGGATATTTTTATTCACCCATTTCTTAAAGCATAGGATTGACATACTGACGTCTATCTCAATGTTACTGGATGCAACTGTGATACATTTTTGATGTTTGTTATACAGTATATAAAACTTTTTATCTATATATGAAGGTATGTATTAATTAATTTATTTAATGTTTGAGAGTCTGTAAGAAGGAAGAATTTGCATCATTAAGAGAGCACAGTGAATGAGAAATCAGTGAAGTAGCTGGTGAACAGAGACAACACTAAAGCCAAGACTGGAGCCAAGATTACCCCTTTTGCACCAGCATGAACCAAGTGCTAGTTTGGTGCCTGGGGTATTGCCGGTTTGGAACTGGTTCATCTGGTGAGAGTTTTAAGAACTGCTTTGCTTTTCCACAGGCTTAGAGCCTTAGAACCATGTGAGTCTGATGCAATTACATAAATCTCAGATTAAGAAATATGAGCAATAATAACTTGTTCATGCAGCATGGCATAATTTATATAGATAGAAAGTACATGCGAGAACAGTATGTATACACAACATGTCATAATTTGAATGAACAGAGATTAAAAACCTGTAGTATGTATTTAGAATTGCATCCTGCTGCTATTGTGAGACTGATATAGACTGAATATTTAGCGCTCAAAATATTTCTGTTTGACTCATTGGTTACAGTAGCTTTGTCCTCAGCCCCTGATGCAAACGTTTCTTCTAGACCAGCAATGTTTTGGTGCTACTAAAAACAACTTTTCTAAATCAGCGCAAGTGATTTGGGTGTCAAAAGACAAGGAACCAATCTGGAACTAGGCTCCTGCCCCAAACCAGCACTCAAACTGCCTCTGTGAGAAAGGTGTAGATGAGAACTACCTTTGAAACCATGGAGGGTGGAACCAGGATGGAGCTAGAGACCCTTTAAACAGAGGTGGAGCCATGGATGGTGGAAAAAAGAGAGATGAATAGTCAGGGTGACACTAAAAACTACATTTGATCAATGTGTTACATCTGTTCTTTGGTACTTGCTGACTGTCTTAAAAGTGTTAAAATCGCTATTACCTGTGTCAATTTTGGTGTCAACCTCTGACGAATGCGGGGAACTAGGCTAATGCACGCAGCACCGTCACTGACAGAGAGAGCAAGTGCCCGAAAGAGCGAGTGCTTGTGACACCTAGAGTGCGCAGAGAGAGGCCTCAGTGAAATCTCCGCAGTCTGCCACCGATGGCTGATCTCGCTTCTCCGTGGCATTTTGACACAAAAATACGCGTCCAAATTAAGGGGGGCCAAACTTGTTGACACGGGGACTAGTGGAAGAGTGCTCTTTTAATGGAATTTGATAGCGCACGTTAAATGGAAAGAAAAAAAAAACAAACAAAAAAAAAAGACACAGAAAGACACATCCTTTCATGCAGGTGCAGAACTCGCACCCTCGTTTCAGTCAACTGCCATCCTTTTGGTGTGTTTAGAAGCAGCTTTTTGGTCCAGATGGGACCAGACATGAGCCGGCAACACAGTTGGTTTTTGTCTGCGTTAGATGTTAATCTGACCTGGTGAATCTGTCTTTGAATGACAGGGTCTAAAACGAAACCACAATACCTTGTAGCCTAGTGGACTGTGGACAGACATAATGCTACTGTGCTGCGAGTAACTGGAGTTCAAATCCTGGCTTGTTCAAGCTTTCAGAATTTGTGACTTATTGTCTTTTATGACAAAACAAGACATATACACATACATTTTTCACATAGTTTCCTAATTTGCGTAACTAATTGTCTTTGTTGAAGTTGTTTAAGAGCAATACTTAAAAATACTTCTTCTTTGGCTTTCAGCAAAGGCGGTCGTACTTTTTTCCCTCTCCCTCCCATATCTCTTTTTACTAGCTCCTCTTGTCTCGTTTTATTCTATCTTTGAGGCTCTCCTTGCCCTGCTCTCCAAACAAATAAGGAATTATGGATTTGATCAAATGGTCTCTGAATGCAATTGACTCCATCTTCTCGACAAGAAGTCTGGGTTCGAGGGAACCCAACTGTCCTGCGGGGACGTTTGCAGCTGGATACATGATGAACGGGTGTGAGAAGTGGCGTGTCGTGTGCCTGGCCGCTCTGTCCCTGAAGGATATTGAAGATATTTAACTATTTGGAACTTTGAAAACAGGGTTTTTTTGCTGATGGGCTTAGGTGGAGCCCTGGGGTATCGACGATTGATAAAAGCAGTCAGTGCGGCTGAATATTTAGCGCTCTGGCTGGCTGGATTGAAACGGTGGTGAGCAGGACTGTTGGCACTCAAACTGTGTCGTTAGACTGCAAATTGGAAAACATCGGGGAGAAACTAGCAGCATTGCAACGTGATTTGGTCAGACCTGGTTACCAGTGACGGACATTAGATATCTGCGAAATTTGCAGATATTGACTCAAATTGAAAAATGTTTCTTCTCATTCAGCTTCCATGTGACTCTCGTGCCAAATGGCCTCGGCTGGAGACAGAAACTTCCCCCAGAGAACATGATAATGAGACATTCTGAATTCCTGCTCCCTGTTCCAAGGACACCTGTGAGACTCTACAGGCTTACACACACAAACACAGCTATTGTGTGCCTTCACCCACCGTTGTGGGTAGGCGGGTCTGTGACCAGCACCCCCTGGCTGCAGGACCAGATGGCTGCCACCTTTATCGGTTTATATCCACATCCCCTGTTGTGATGTTATGTCTATGTCTGTGTTTATATGCTTGTGCTGGGGCTTTTTTCCCCCTGATCTCACCCTCCCCTCATTCAACGACAGTCTAAGAGGGGCTTTTTTTTTTTTCGCCTCCCTCTTCCGTAATTTCTTATTTCCTCTTTCTAAAAGCTACCTCTCGTCTGACCTGTCTTCCCCTGAAAAGTGTGATGTTTGTGTATGGTCAAGGGGGGTCCAATTTCACTGCATGTAAAAGTGTATGTGACAAATAAAGGCTTTTCATCATCATCATCATCATCATTATTATCAAAAATGATCACTAGGTGTCCTTATAGAGACAGGTTTAAAAACGTTTCGAAGCCTCGACACATTTGCTTCGAGTGTATCAGTGTTTCACAAAGCCTCGCTCTGCCCACCACTACATTGAATAACTCAAGAGACAGACAAGGGTCAGGGCAGGCAGAAAACAATTGTAATGCGAAAACTGTCCTAACACAAAACATAGAAAAAACTGAAAACAAGAACAGTCTAGATAATGTCCAACGGTAAACAATACAGAGCAATGAATGTGCAGCTGTGCGTGTGTCAGTGTCCAGATTGAGATCAGCTGTATCAACACAAAGCATAATGGGATGTGTAGTATAAGTGAATGGCTGCTGGATTGTACGTATAGCTGGAGTGCCCTCTAGTGAGTCTGTTGGGTACTCCAGCTAATACTCGTGACAGTTTGACATCTGTGTTTTGTTATGTTTTCTACATGGGAAAAATATTACATTTGGCTTAGAAAGAAGTTTTAATATGCATGATTTAGTGCTCAAGAAACATTTTATATTATTATCAGTTTTGAAAACAGTTATCTTCATGATGTTATTGTGGAAGTTGCCAAGAATAAAATTGATATGACATATTAAACTTTTCCAACTTTATAAATGTCTTCTTTTGTTACTTTTAAAGCATTAATCACAAGCTAGCTGAATATTTAAATCTTGTTAAAAGCTTACAGTAATTAAAAAGTGTCACATTGAGAAAAAAGAAGCTTTTATTGCTAGTTTACATTGATATGAATACCTAATGGTGTTTCGGACATTAAAAGGTAAGAAAGCTATTTATGAAGCTTTTTGCCTCATTTAGAAATAGTTTCCAGGCAACCGGCAATGATATCTAAAGGGGAATAAGTACAATATAGCATTTAACATATGGGCACGTGGGTCAGAAATGATCCAGTTTAATGAACTGGGGAACAAATGGGGCTATTAAAAGGCCCAGAGAAAAGAAAATTAAAAAAGGATTTACTTCAGCTTATTTAATCACAATAAAAATGGGTCTGAATGGGTCTTTCGTAAAACTAAACTGAGGAATTGTCTTTAGAAACTTATTTATGGGCTTAAAAGTGTTTGTTATGAAACTGCTCTATAAAAATGAATCAAATGAATCAAAAATGAATCTTTCTAAAATAGCACTTAGGCTAAAGAAAAATGTCACCATTAAATATAACTCTGTAAATGCAGACAACTCAGATCATCATATCCATTGTGTCTGGTCTGCAATAGAGCAGTGATGACTAATATTGGCGTATGCCTCTCTCAGCCAACATTGCATCTATTTTCCCCTCTCTCTTTCCCTCCTTCGGAGATGGATGATGGCACGAAGCCTTCTCTTTTCCTCTGCCAGCTGCATTTTACAGAGTGCCATGCTGACACCCTAAATGGGCACTGGCCCTGGAATAAACACACTTAATTATTGTATAAACCATCAGTTGCCAGTCTTCAATCACACACACATACACGCAGACGGTTGTTTGTCATTATTCACGGTGAGCTGGCCGCTCGCTTCCCGGGTCTTGAATTTAGATCATTTTGCAGCAGGGTAACACAGTGTATGTGGCATACTGAACCATAAATGTCATCTCCAATTTACAGCATCTCACAGGGCAAAGCTGACTTGACCCTACAGCAATTCATCCTGTAAACATCGCCATCAAAGTAACTTATGTTCAAACTAACGTTAGCTTTAGCCACTGTATAAATACACCAATCTTTCCACAAACTCTGTTGATGCAGGCTGTTTTTTGATATTTTCCGCACTTACGTGATGAAAATATGAAATATGTTTAATATAGGGTTACAGTACAAGCACGATATGGATGAAGAATAGTAACATAAACTGGCTCCATTTTACACAGTAGCTGTAGTTAGCACTGAGTTAACTAAACAAACAAGGTAAATACTTCCTTAAAATAACTAAATTAATCTATATTTTTAGACCAATTCATTTATTGACAATAAATTGATTAATTTATTGATGATATATTTATTTATTTATCAGGATGTAACAAGACATTCAACCAGTATTAATTACTAATATCTCTTTATATAAATAAAGTAAAAGCTAACTAAATAAAGTACATCCAGGAGGGTATTATCGCAGAATACAGCCCGTATTTTATCCAGTGTAATGGCTACTTGCCACAAAACATAAAGATAAAACCCAAAACATTGTTCTGCGCTGTAATAATTTATTAATTCTTTAATTAAATGCAAAGCTAAAAGAAATGAATACAGCTGATGGAGTATACACTAACCTATGTATTATTTATGCACAATACTGTGCCAAACAGGCAAATACAGTCAAAAAACTGTGGATCTAAGTATACGAATTTGAACGTGTTCACTGAAGGTCAAGGTGATTCGATACAAAATGTAATAATTAAACAAAAAAGTCATAATAGTTTACTAATCTTTTATTTAAAGATGCAGAATGTACGTTTGACACCCAGTGGTTGAACTAGGTATTGCACTCCTGGATCAAAACAAATGCAAGCACGGGTTGCCAGATTGAGAAGCAACACGCATTTGCCATCGAGTCTAAATGCTGATTTAAGGCTAAATTAAATTGTGTTTAAATAATAGCAACGGAACGCGATAGGAGGAATATTTTCATATTAAAACAGTTTTTGCCATGTTTATTGTTGTACTGCTGAAAGCAGCAGCAGATCTTGTAAATAAAAGAAATGATTTGAAATTGAAATGTAGAACTAAACACATATGAGTAATTCAGCATTTAGATTTAATAATGTTAAAGAGGTTTAATATGTTTTAATTAGATTATAAACCTTACCATTTTGTGAGTGAGTGCACTATTCTGTGCTTCTGAATGGCTGTATTTAAACTTCTGTTGTGTTTCGTCTGGTGCAAACAGCCCAATTGCTTAGCACTGCAAATCTTCTCATGTAGCGTGTTGTTAGGACACGAGGTTAGAGTGTAACCTGCTCACCTAATGTTTACGTTCTGATATTATTTGCTAATTAATAAACTCATGTGCAACTCTGAATCTGCATCTCATTTCGGAGTCTACCGGAGTTCACATTTCGGTCACGGATGCATGATCTGAGAGCCTTCCTGACTGAATGAATGAAATACGCAGTTTTCCATAAAGGCAAACTGGGGTGCTGAAATATAACTGGCTAAAGTGGCATTGGGCAAGTTAAACAGCATACAGCATGTAATGTACATTTTCAAAGCAGAATATCTGGCTTCAGTATTGTTTTTCAGATTAACAAGAATGTTCACTTGGCATGTTTCTTAAATATCTGCAAACATATTATGGTATTTTTATGCTTTAGAAGAGTCAAAAACATGCATACAGCACCTTTCAGGCAAACATGACAGAAACAAAAATGACCAAATTGAGTATATACTAATCTACATATTATTCAGTGACAAGATGGCGCCAAACAGTCAAAGACAAGGGCACAGACAGACATACATATACTGTATGGATGTCAACCTATAAACTGACAGTCAAGATTATTTGAAGAACCCAGATGAATTTGTGTTATTAGTTTTACCGGTTGTTATCTTGGAATAGCAGAACTTGGAATGTTATCACTGACCAATCAGAACCAAGTATTCCAGAGACCCGTGTAAAAAATTATAACACATTTTCAAAAATGTCATTCCTTCATTCATTTTCTTTCAGCTTAGTCCTTTTATTACTCTGGGGTTGCCACAGTGGAATGAACCGCTAACTTATCCAGCATATGTTTTACATCGCCACCCAAGAATGTCTGCAAATTAAAAAAAATGAAATAGGCCTACTACTTTAGAGTTCTGGTGTGTTGAATTTTGTGTTCTTCCATTGACCTCTCCACCTCTCTGCGCCACATTCTTGTTAATCCCCATGGTAACTTTTAATAGTTCCTCCAGTGATTGTCTCCACCCTTGTTACCTCTTTATAAAGTTACATGATGTGGATCTGCTTCTCCTCTGGTCTTTGCCTTGTTAGTGATGGGTGAAACAAAGCTTTTTTAAAGCATCGAAACAATTGAACCAATTGCTTCGCAAAATTGTTCACTGTTTCAAAGCATTTGAATTTTCAGCTGCTTTTATTCTTTTTTTCCCCCCAAATATCTCATTAAAATGTCTATTAATAAAACTCATAAAACTGATCCAAGATCAGGTTAAAAAAATATGAAACCTGTTCAATGATTCAGCACCGGGGGACGATCAGACTAAACCGCATGATTCATGTGGATTTTAGGGTATTACACAGATGGGCCCCAAGTGGAGAACCATTGAGTTTTCAAAATGTTTTAAAACAGTAATGATGTAACAAAGCCCTGTTTACTGAAATCACATGACCTTGCCAATTTATTATGTGCTACGAACCACTTATTTGAAATAAAAGATTCATGAGGGTTTTAAAGATTCATAAAGCAGTGCTTTGAAAGCAACGATCAATATTGCTTTTTCCAAAAGTTACATGCTAAAACTTTATCTGAAATTAAAATGAAAAAACGTTAATAAAATGTCAACTGTTAATAAAACTGTAACAGTATATAAACAGTACCAAAATAACACTGGTGAACAGTTTTGATTTTGATTTTAAAATGTTGAAAAACAAGATAATAAATGCCTTCCGTAATACTGTAAACAAACAAACAAACAAACAAACAAACAAAAACATCTACTATAATACATTGAAATACATAAATTTTATATGTAGCATGTTTATATGTTCATATGTGCCATGATGGCAGTACAATATGAAACATATGACTATGAATGTAAAACAATATGCTGAGCAACAGTACATTCATTCATTCATTTTCTTATCAGCTTAAACATTTATTAATCTGGGGTCACCACAGCGGAATGAACCGCCAACTCATTCAGCATATGTTTTATGCAGCAGATGCCCTTCCAGCCACAACCCATCACTGGGAAACACATACACACATACACATACACATACACACACACACACACACATACACTACGGACAATTTAGCCTACCCAATTCACCTGCACCGCATGTCTTTGGACTGTGGGGGAAACCGGAGCACCCGGAGAAAACCCATGTGAACATGAACATGCAAACTCCACACAGACACGCCAACTGACCCAGCCGAGGCTTGAACCAGCCACCTTCCTGCTGTGAGATGACAGCACTACCTACTGCGCCACTGTGTCGCCCAGCAACAGTACAGTACTGCATTAAAAAGACACAGAGGCTCAGTGAGTAGCACTGTCGCCTCGCTGGTTCGTGTTCATTAAGTGGTTCGAGTGGGTCAGTTGGCAATTCTGTGTGGAGTTTGCATGTTCTCTCTGTGCTGTGTTGGTTTCCTCCGGGTGCTCCGGTTTTCCCCACAGTCCAAAGACATGCGGTACAGGTAAATTGAATATACTACTATAAATTGTCCATAGTGTATGTATGTGTATTGATGTTTCAGTAGTTAGTTGCAGCTGGAAGGTCATCCGCTTTGTAAAACATATGCTGGATAAGTTGGCGGTTTAGTCTGCTGTGGCGAGCCCTGATTAATAAAGGGACTAAGCCTAAGGAAAATGAATGAATGGTTAGTTTGAAACTAATGGTTGCAGACTAGCAAGAGGGTTAAACAGAATTAAACTAAAGGGAAACACATTGAATTTAGCTTAGACCTCACTATTAGTCTGTCGTTCATTTAAAAAAAGACTAATTTTAATGTGCTTTCCTATCAATCGAGGGAATATAATCCACATTTTCACACTTTAAAAAAAGAGTTCACACCTTTGTTTGTAGATTGAGCCATATATGTTGTGCTATACGTTTTAATGTGGTATACTGTGTGTACATTCATGTAACTTTATTTATCTTTAAGAACAAAGAAAAGAAAATGTGATTTTGACTGAAGTAACTTCAATTCAATTTTTGTTATTTTTGTTGTGAAGTTTGTTTTCAGCCCAAATGTCAAAACACTGCTGATAAAAGAAAAAAATGCTTTAGAGCCTAGTTGTTCTTTTATATAGTGGATTCCACTGAAGCACTTGGATTTATATTTGTTTACCAGCAGTATTTTGACGTTTTTACAGCACAACCATTGAAAGAAAACTCTAAAAAAAAAGTACATTGTATGGTGTACTTTGAAAAAAGGAAAACATGAAATGAATGTAATGTTTTCAGATACATTTCAGATATTTCTTGGTTGATATTGTAACTGATCAATAAGAATTCAATTATTTTAATGGTGGCAAAGATGTCAGCTATTATCCTGTATTTTAATGTGCATGGTGCTCTCTACTGCTGCATGATTCTGATCATTCATTGCTTTTCTCTTACATACTTTTAAAGCAATCTTGACATTCTAAGGAAAAAAATAACACCCAAGATAACTTTTAACAAATTAATTTTTAGAATTTGCTTTTTTTTTTTAATTTTATCTCGGAAAAAGCTAAAAGCACATTCTGTGCAAACTTAACACTGTATCAATAAATTTCTCAATACATTTAACCCCAGTTTATACAGTAAGGCCGCTAATTTTTCACAAAAGAAATCGGAATGCTTTCAGGTACTTCATTGTTTTTTGTCTAAACAAATTGAATTTCTTAAAAGTATTAGCAAGCAGCAACCACAATCAAACAAAATTCACAATCACAAGGACCAACAATAAAAGAGATATAATCAGGTTTAAGCATGACCAAGAGTTGATAAAGATATTTGAAAATGACTGCTGCCAAAATAAAAAAAAACATTAAAAAAAAATCATAAATAGGGTCATTGGTAATATGATTGGAAAAACTACACAAAAGTTAAAAAACATTTTTTTAAAATCTCCAGACCACTAGGTGGCACTGTGCTGGGCTTTTGTTCATTTATCTGCTTCTCTGAAAAATATTTTAAAAAATACACATTTTGTGCGAAGCTAACACCGCATTGATCCATTTTTCAGTACTTTTAGCGCCTGTGGTTATCATCATTGTAAGGGTGCAAAGATGCAAAGCACTGATCTGCGCTACATCTAGGACAATTCACAGGGATCGCACACTGGGCACATCACATTCAGTCCAAGACTGTCCAAAACAACTAATCTAACCCCACTTTTAACCACAGATACATAAATATCTATATTCATATTTTGCATCGGTAACAAACACAGTGAGCTAAATAGTTAGTATTTTTCAGCATTTGAGGGTGAAAAAATGTAAATGTGAATGAAAAAAAGGACGACAGGAGAAAAGAAAAGACTGTTTAATCCTTACCTTTATAGTTGGAAAGGTGTCTTGCGTTTATTCTGATTCCACTGACACTGATCCCGCAAATAAGTAGGTTAACCCAGAGTTTAGAGATGAAAACTGCATTTTATGAATACCCAGGATTAACCGTCAACACTAAATACATTACGAGCGGTGTAAAGCAAAAAAAGACAGAATTCCATTTGGAATTACTGGCCATTTTTATTTCTTTAGCACTTTTACAATGCAGACTCTGTTAAAGCAGCTTAACATACAGTAGATAAAAAACAGAGAATAAAAAGCCGTAACAGTATAAGATTATGGAACATGGCTGGTGTAGTTCTACTTTAATTAAAACTGACTCAATTCAGTTTAATACAAATGTCAGTGTTGGAGTTTGGATCAGTTCATTTCAGTTAAACCTTTTTTTTTACAATGAATGAACAAATGTCAGCGTTGAAGGAAGATGTACTGAAGAGCGACTCCACCGGCCCCAAACTTTCAGAGAAACCAGGCTCATCCATGGTGACCAGTTCTCTGGCTGGTTAGAAAGCTTTAATTAAAAAAAAGCTCATAAAGAGCTGTGGTCTAAGATGTTGGAGGGCTTGAGAATAAGGAGTATCCATTATGAAGGAGGTGCAGGTCCAAGTAAGTCACTGGGGAGGGGTTCAGATTGGCCCATGGGTCAATCCAGAGGCTTGGCTGTCACCGGGGTCTTTGCATTAATCAGTTTTGTTCTCTTGTCTTATCAATGACCATGACAACCTTCTGCTCTGAACACGGGCCGAATCCAAAATCATATGAACCATGGAATAAGCAGAAACGGACAAACAAGCATGAGCGTAGATGTCATTCAAATTACAGTCTCGAAGAAATACTTCTATCCAAGGTCTCTGTAGGTTTTTAAGAGTTATATTTAAGACTTTTTAAGACCTTTTAATGGGCGGCATGGTAGCTTAACAGTTAGCACTGTTGCCTCACAGCAAGAAGGTTGATTTGGGTTCCAGCTGGGTCAGTTGGCATTTCTGTGTGAAGTTTGTATGTTCTCCCCGTGTTCGTGTGGGTTTTCTCTGGGTGCTCTGGTTTCCCTCACAGTCCAAAGACATACGCTATAGGTGAATTGGGTAATCTAAATTGGCCATAGTGTATGAGTACCTGTGTGAATGCAATATTGTATGGATGTTTCCCAGTACTGTGTTGCGGCTGGAAGGGCATCTGCTATGTAAAACATATGTTGGAATAGTTGGTGGTTCTTTCCACTTTGGTAACCCCGGATAAAGGGACTAAGCTGAAGTATTTAAATTGTACAGTATACTTTCATAGTACTAAATTTGCTGAATTAACTACTTAATTAGCCTTCTTAACACTCTTTATTACATATAGAAAGAGTAAAAAACCCTGAAAAAAAACTTTAAACCAATTAATAATAACTAATGATAATAATAAAAACTGCAATGCAGCAGTTCAGGGGTGATTTTCCGAAAACCATCGTTAGCCAACTAAGGTCACAAGTTCTGTTATTATTTGTTGATTTGGTGTTTCCCAAATCCATCGTTCCAATGAACGGTCACAAATTGCGTCGCAAACTTGCATGCTTGCAACTACACCTCTAGAGCTGTAGAACGCCCCCCCCCCAGCCCTATTCCTTTGAACGTTCCAACATTTAAACAAGGAATAATTAAAAACAAACATTTAAGTTATCTTTCTTAAGTTAATTTCCTTTCAAAGTATTTTTTGCAATCTTCATATTGACAACTAACATACACGTTATAACTAACATGGTATAAATGATGGACTGCAACAGAGAAACTAAAGTTTTGGGGAAACACTCGTCACTACATTGTTCTTTTCCCAAACGATGCATCATACTATGTTAGTTCAGCCACAAGTTATGTCATTGTTTGGGAAACGCACCCCAGGTCAGTCATGCGAAAAAATGGGCCGATTTCAGTCCCTTTACTGTCGATCGGTGCATCTCTTGTTCTTTATTTGCTAATGTAAGCTAAAGCTTTATTTGCTTTCATAAGCAAAATCACCATGAGCATGTATTTTATCATGTTTTGCCTATTTTGTTCTAGGTGACAAATAGAGATTTTAAGTAGATTTCAAAAAGGAAACAAAATCTACTTTACAGGATTGGTTAGATTGCATTTAAGACCTTTGAAACAAATTTAAGACATTTAAATGACATTTTATACTATGGAATTTATGACTTTGCAAGGATCGGCAGACACCATCATTGCTAAACTGAAAAAGAAAAAGATTAAAAGATGATTCCTTGGATTTACAATATCTTTTTTGTACATTAAGTGGTTGAAAACAATTTATTTAGGCTGAATTTAAAACAAACTAATTAAGTTGAACATTACTAAATTTAATTTGTTTGTTTAAATTCAACTCATATAAATTGTTTGCAACAACTTTGTAGAAATAATTTTTTCTCCAATCTGTGCTGATGATATAATGTATAGTTCTTTTATTTTTCAAACTGAAGGTCCCATCATCTCAGCTCATACTTTACATCAATCTGCCTTGGGTGAAGGAACATCATCTACAACTCAGCTGGAACCTGCAAGAAACCTGGGGGAAATTTGATGACCAACTGAGCTTCTGTACTCTTACCTCAGCAACAGATTGCTCATGTACAGTAAGTCTGCGCTTTACAGCATTAGGAAAATCAGATTATTTCAGTCAGAGTAAACAACACAATTACTTGTCCAAGCTTTTGTAATTTCAAGACTGGACTTCCAACCAGCATGACTAAGTCTCTGCAGATGATTCAGAATGCAGCAGCACATAGTCATCAATAAGCCAAAAGGACTCGCGTCATACCTTTTCTGTTCTCACTTCACTGGCTCCCAGTTGTGACCAGAATCAAATTTAAGGTTTGACCCTTACAGTCAGGATCAGTGTTTGAGGCGCACTGCATGTCATTTCCATGTACTGAACTCTTATTATTTAGCAATGCCCATATATATCCAGATTTCTATTCTATGGCACCTTTAGGACTATTGTTGGCTCTTTGATGCATTGCTTTGTCATCTTTTGTAAGTGGCTTTGGATCAAAATGTCTGTAAAATGTGTGCATTTAATGTAACGTGAAATATTTCTTTATTCAGGGTTAAAAGCAAAGTTTGAAAAGGAAATACCTGTGGTTAGGTACAGTGTGAAAATATTCCTATTTAAAAAAAAAAAAAAAAAAGTCATGTTTTTTATTTGAAAAGGTAGTTAGGTATCACCTTATTGTCACACCGGCCCTTATATGTGAGCTTGAAATTAAGAGATAGTTGACCTAAAATAATAATAAAAAAAATGTACTCATCGCTTTTTCTTCCTTAAATGATTTCAAACCTATTTTGGACCTATCTTGTAGAGAAAAGGAGATACTTAGAAAAAAAAAACAGTTGACAATAACCGTTGACATCCATAGCCTGTGTATGATTAAGAGTCCTGTCAATATTTTTCTAAAAATCTCAATGACATCTATGTATACTGCAGGGAAAAATAAGTATTGAACATATCATGTTTTTTTTCCTTCTAAAGGAGCTGTTAACATGGATTTGAATCAGATTTTGGTAAAAACTCAAACAATACAAACATAAAAATAAAACAAAACCAAAAAATCTGAAAAAAAAAATTGTTACTCTGTGTATGTTACTCCATGTAATAACAATGGAATGACACAAGGAGAAAGTACTGAACTATTGAAATGTAGTTTATACTTTATATGGGTTTTTGAAAATGAGCTTCCATGAAGTGTGTAACACAGCTCTAAGTGAATGAAAACATCCAGCTGAGGTTTAAATTTTAAAAAGTGCATTGTGTTTAAAACTATTGATTCTTTAATGAAATAGTCGACTCAAGAGTCAAATAAATGAAACAAGTTGGGTTCGGATCATTTGCTTGAACGTGTCGATGTCGATACGAGACATCACCAAATATGTAGTTCCAGATCCGGTAAAATGTGAACGCGCTTTCCAGACACAAGTGGAGCGCGGGGGATCACAGGACTGATCATGACGCAAAGATGACGATCACTGACAGATGGAGATTCTGCTGTGGGGAATAAAGGGTTAAAGTTCATTTTCACAACAACTCAGTATAGCCAACTTAGTAATGTGTTTGTTCCTGTCATTTTTCTGATTTTGGATACAATAACCTATGCTGCAATGCAGCATTCGCCGGCCATTTGCTTTTAAAGGAGCAGCAGAGACTATTATGTATTGAACTTTGTCAGACTTTGACAGGGACTTCGTCAGTAACTGTTACAGTTCATATGGACCAGTTTCTTCTTGCTCAGGATCATAACATGTAAGTCTCATTAAAATTGTTGCCTCGTTTTGTGTAGTTTGCAAAATATGTGTTTAATTGTGTGTTATAAGTTGTATTCGCCCCGCGCAGCTTATGACTTATGTATTATAGACCAGTGCTTGTACTGTATCTCTCAGGTTAAATCTTTAAGGGGCTATTCACATATTGTCCAAAACCTTGTTGAAAACACGACGCATGCTTCTTATTTTATGCGTTTCTGAGCTCGCGATGCTGTTTTTTGCTATTGCCACCATCAGCTGTTTCTCACATGCCGTGCAGTCAATTTTTAAAATAGTTCGACTTTTGCCACTTTGTGGATTAATACTGAATGTGTGTCATTGTTCATAATTGGAGTTAGGTTTAAGAGTAAACTGCATTGCTTTATTGCATTCCTGCATTGGGCTCTCACATACTCTCTGGCTGCTACTTCCTACACAGCCTCATTCTAAAAACGTTGCCCTACAGACGTTTCTGGAGACCGCAAATTACTTAGACAGAGCTACGTATGGCTGCATTTTATTTTTTTTAATGAATGCTACAGGGCGGTGTGACGCCGTTACTTTTGCGCTTAACAATTGACCACTTACCGCCGTATGGACGGCATTCTGGCTGCAACCAGTTTGTCCCATTAACGCGCCACGTCAGCAGACTTGAGATGCAGAGAGGAGTTGACCACGATGACGAGGTTCGAGTCTGGTGAAGAGCGTTCCAGAAAGCAGGTAAGACAAAAACAGAATCCAAAAAAATAAAACAAACAAGTGAATAGCAGGGTGAGAATGTGGTAAAATCTGAAAATGTGGTAAAATAAAATCAGACAAGGGCTTTTTTTTTTAATTGCTTTTGAAACATGTTGGTTGGGTTTAGGGAAGTGGGTGGATGGGTCAATCAATAAAATTGGTTGGGAAGGGGGAGGGTGGGTCAGTTGATTGTTCACTAAGTCAGTCAAAAATTCAGTCGACAGCAGCCTCTCATGGGTTTACACGAGAACAGCAGGCACAAATGGCACTCGCGAGGGAAATTTGAGATCTCAAAAAGCGTACACAGCGGCCTCTCGTAAATTCGCGAAAACAACAACTGCAGAAAAACGTGTCGCCGAGCTGATGGCAGCCTAAAAACACCTTTCATATGGAAAATAAAGTCTCATGGATTGGTGTGTTTTTTTTTTCACAGACTTCAACAGAGTGTAAAAATCTTTATGGTTCTGTGGGTCTTGTCTATCAAATCTGGTCTTTATTTTGTATTTTCTACTGGAATAAACTCAGGTGATTGGCAACTTTCTCTAAAAGCATTTGAGAGTTTCCTTGGCTGTGTTTTGGATCATTGTCTTGCTGAAATGTCCACCCTGGTTTCATCTTCATCATCCTGGTAATGTAGATGTTGGACTGAAGCAGCTAATTTACAATGAGGATTGCTGAATAACTTCTGGGAGATTTCAGCTGCTGTCTGGGCTTTCACTGCCTTTCTACACCTTCCTTTCTTCATGTGTTCAATACTTTTCCCTGTTGTAAACTAATTAGATTTGTTTTCTTTGCATATATAGATTTCTTTGGTTGCTATCAACATCCGGTGAAAATTTCAAGTCAACAGCACTGTTTGAAATATGTTTCCTGAGAAAAATGGTGCTGTGTTCAATACTTATTTTCCCCGCTGCATATCATGTGCTCTTGTTCACTGGCAAAAAAGTAACCAGTTTTGAACAAGAGTACAAAGCCTCAGCCAGCAAGTCTGTAAATATATGAAACAATAAAGTGAACAGCAGCATAAGTTAAAGCTATTAGACAAATAAACGAATTAGAAAATAAAGGAGGTCAGAAGTAAAAGTCCATTAATGGCCTCACACTATCAAGCGGGGGTATGTGAATTTGTCTTACATAAGGAGTCGGTGTGGAGTCTATTACCTCCTAATGGGCTGCTGTTAACCTTTCAGGCCTTTAACACTACAGAGGGAGAAAAAGAGTGAGAGAGATAACACACTCAAGACTAACCTTTCGAATTTTGGAGAGTATGAATAAGAGGAGAGAGATAGAGCGATAGAGAAGGTGAAAGGACCCAGAAACGATGAGAGACACGGGGAAGAAAAGAGGAGCGTGAGAAGGACAGAGTGAACGCTCTGTCAGGAGAGCCTCTCTCAGGAAAATAACCTTTTTACCATGAAGGATGGAGAGCTGCAGTGAGAAATAGAGATGGAGAGAGAGGAAGCGAGCCTATACCAGCTCTGATACAATACTTCTCTGAATGACAGAGACCTATTGAAGACAGAACAGAACATTTTACGACCCATCTCCAATCATAATATAATAGCCTAATCAGTCTCATGGTACAGCTTTCCCAGAAGACTCCCACACATGCTACTCAGGGAAGTCATTTCAGGATGCTTGGTGAAATTACATATCCCAGTTTAGTTGAAGTAGTTTGATGAAGAGTGAAAGCAATCACACAGAAGATGAGTTTGGAGTTTGAAAGAGTTTTCTTTCTTAATATTAAGAAAATGTTGTCATTTTCCAGGCTATGAATCTAGTTATGAGCATTACACATAAATGCAACTGGATTTTCGAACATCTTTCGAAGGAAATTTGAAGTGCTTACCCACACAAAACCTAATGTGTCATGATGTTGGAGTTGGTTTGAAAATGTTCTCCCCAAAAGAAGTCCTAAGAGTAAGTTACCATTCAATATATGGCAACAACTGTGAATGATTCATTTCTACTGTATAATATTTATAGCGTCATAGTAAAAACAATGCACAATGTGGATTCTACATTTTGTTCAGCGGTTTTAACTGTGTCCTTTGTTAATTTAGCATACATTGTGCAGTTTTCCCACTTTTTTTTTGTAATGAGGCAACAAACTCACGTCAATTATAAGTGTTCAGTGCATGTTTATGCATCATGTCATATCACTCAGCTCTTTTTCATAGCCAAGTTTCAGAGCTCTCAGCTGTGATTCTATCCAAATATGCAGATTTGATTTATGTGGAAAACTGGAAGAACATTAAATAAAAATAATTAGTGAAAAAAGCACTGTTTCCATCCAATGAATTCTGATAAACTGGCGCAAAATATCAAAATAGGAAATGGAATTTTCTGCGGGAACAGAATTTAATATGATTTTTAATACAATAATTTACATGTGCCTCATAAGATGCCACAAATCCACTAGAGGCCGCTGTGTATGTTGTTTGAGATCTCAGATTTCTCTATCGAGTGCTATTCACTATTCTTCTTGCGCAAATCTACCAGAGGCCACTGTCGACTGACTGACTGAATGACCCAACCACCTCCTTCCCTCAACCCAACCAATAGTGTTTTCAAAAGCACCTATTGACCCACCCACCCACTTCCCTAAACAATACTGGCAGTTTTAAAAAGCAATCCAGCAAAAGAAAAGCTCTTGCCTGATTTTTTCCATGTTTCCAGATTTTACCACATTCTTACCCTGTTATTTGCTTATTTATTTAGTTTTTTTGGCTTTTGTTTTTGTTTCGGACTTGAACCCTATCGTTGTGGTCAACTCCTCTCTGCATCTTAAGTCCGCTGATGTACATGGTGAACTATTGGACAAACTGGTAACAGTGGGAAAGCTGTCAATACAGAGGATAAGAGGTTAGATGTTGTGCACGACAAAGGAATGGCATCATACCAACCTGTAGTGTCCTTTTTAAAAACGAAATGCAGCCTTACGTACTTGGCTACAAAATTTGCGATCTCCAAAAATGTATATTGGTCTACTTTTTCAGAATGAGCCTATGTACAGTTCTGAGAGGTAATAATACAGAACTATTTTGATGACACACTTTGGCTAAGGGATTTCAAAATGTCCAAAACACAGTAGTGGACTTCAAAACAATGGTGCATTTCACATAGGCTTTCAGTGTCTAGTTGTCCAGTCCTATAAGAATGAATCCACCTATTAATACCATTATAATGACACCATGGCAATATAGACAATAATAGTAATACACAAAAATACAGTCTAACAGGGCATTGCATCACAAACAAATAATTCATGTAACTAAAAAGGTATTACAATCACAAGAAAACCATTACACAATTCCACATTTGCACAATGCACATCATCATGGCTGAAATATATAACACAGTGAAAAAATATAACAAATTTCCAAAATTTAGTTGTTCTCTATATTATAGGTGGGCATAGATGATTTTTTAAATCTAGATTAATCTCGGAATTAATCTAGATTATTCTAGATTAAAATGGCTCATTTGAATTCTGCCGATGGCATTCAGAATATGTGTGCTACCCGAATAGTAAGTCTTTGAGAACGGGTTTCTCAAGCCAGGTGGCGCATTAGACCAGGGCTCATTTCCTGTTTCCAAAATGCATCACAAACTGCTTGAGAAACTGTTCTACTATGATAATTGGTGATAATAATGAATTATGTTCAATAAGATGTACTTATGCTTACTGTTTATTGAATGAATTTTGAACTGTAGGCCTACATAAACTCAAAACAACGATTTTTGATCACCTTAATCTGACTAAATTCATAATTGAACTAAACAGAAATGGGATTAGGACATGTGGAGTATGCATATATTAGTGGCATTTTTGAAGTAAACACAGCAATCAAACTATTACCGTAGGACTTTTTGCCATGTTTTCTGACAAGATCCAGCAAAGGACCGCACACATACACACACAAACACACACACCGATATCGCGAAATGAAACGTTTTTTTTTCATTTGGTGTGTGTTATTAAATTCCATAACACTCTCACCACCTGTCCTTACTCACATCTAATACCCCAGTTTGTCACAGGGGCATAAATGAAATGTTCATGAGTTAAAGTGAAACTGCCGAACTGCAGTTAAAGTCCTGCTGATTTGATTCAGAAGGGCACTTTTTTATGTCAGCCGGCTCACCGGTCAGGTATACATCCACACTTAAATATCAAGGTGAAAGTCATCATAGCTTGCCTAGAATAGACCCAGCTCCCAACCCAACTTTGAAATAGATTAACTTTTTTCTATTTTACTATTATAGAATTTTTATCGTGCGATAACGGCCACCACTAATATATATATATATATATATATATATATATATATATATATATATATATATATATATATATATATATATATATATGTATATATATATATATATATATATATATATATATATATATATATATATATATATATATATATATATATATATTACTCAAACTCAAAACTGGAAAACACCCATACACACTCTTTCACACACATACACTATGGCCTATTTATCTTATTCAATTCAACAATAGTGCATGTCTTTGGACTGTGTGGGAAACCGGAGCACCCAAAAACCCACGCAAACACAGGGAGAACATGCAAGCTCCACACAGAAATGCCAAAGGACCCATTGGGGCTCGAACCAGCGACCTTTATGCTGTCAAGTGATCATTCTACCCACTCCGCCACCGTGACGACCTTAGGTGATATCACATATTTTATAGTTAACTATCTAACAAAGCTGACATAGGGCATCTTCACAAGTATCTCAGCCTGTCTGTCAGTGCGCTACAGGAGTGAACTAGCAAACACTGCTCTATCAGGAAGGTGAGCAAGCAACATTTAAATAATTAATATGAGATTATAAAGAAAAGGTTATACATGCTTCAATACACCCTATGAGTTTCATCCTCACACAAGTTTCCTTGCCAGTCGGCCTCTGCCAGTAGTGATGCGACCTGAAGACAAGCTCAGTTAATAACTTTATAGTTTGACTCAAGAAACTAAGATATTGCTATGTAAACACTATGAGTCTTTCACAGTGCTGATGCCGAAGTGTGTGTCATTGTTTTCCATGGTCATTTAGTAGGCCAACACTAATTTCATTTACTACTGTTTTTATGTTTAAAGATAGTGAATGTTTTTTTCCAGAATGCACTGATAATCTACAATAATAATACTGTGAAATTGCAACTTATTTTCAGCGATGCTGGTTGCTAGGTCTGACCATCCAATCAAAGTACAAGAAATGCTGATGTTGTCTGGCTGGCTGCTAGATGGCCCTGGTGTTGCCAACTCAACATCTCATTAATTAAAGCAACAGGTTCATTGCTGTTTATTTAATGCCACTGATGCCTGAACTTGCTGTCTCTGAAAGCCTCCAGGCAGATTTCTTTGATGCTGGCAACACAATTGCTGAAATGTGATTGGTTAAAAGCTCTAATATAATCATACACTATTGGAAGCAGCACAACTAAGAAAAAATCTATGAAATGAAGCGAAGAGACTACAGGGAATAGGTTAATAAACATTAATAGTGAAATAACATCAAAGTAAATCAGTGATTCTGATGTTTGATCTATGTTTGGATCAGCAGAGAAGGCTTTGCTTGCTCTGACGGCCCACCACTGCTAAAACAAACATTTCATGTTTTTCATAATGTGGTCAGTCCACTAGTTTGTCCATTGATGGCATCCAATCATGCCTGTTAAAACAAAATCATTTGACATTTTTATGTACATGCTGAAATTTATGTATTTCTATTGTAGTTTTTTGTTCATTTTCTCTCATCAGATAAGCAGTTTATTCAACATATTTGTGTGCATTAGTATTTGTTTGAGTACTTGAATATAATTATATAACCTATATTTCATTCACAAAACAACTATAGGGAAAAATAGGTATCTAAAAAAGGCATCTACTACACTGTGTGTGTGAGAGTTTGGGTGAGTGAAATAGCAGACAATGAGATGTGGGAGCTTAAGACCACAGCTCATTAATATTCATGACCATTCCAAATATGGTCAATATGAACCTTCTTATGGATATATTTTGGGCAGCTTATTTAAATATATAAAAATATATAAAAGATATATAAAACCAATTGATATTTGTTACATTTTTGAACTTACATAAGCCACATACCTACTATGTAGATATCAGAGAAAAGAAATACCTTATTGAATCAATACACAATATGAAACATTTATCTTCCATTTCTTACTTACTTTAAATCTCAAAAGTTAGCACAAACATAACCTTGGAGGGGTGGTGGCCCTAGGGGTTGACATAGACACTCTTTTTTCTTTTACTAATTAATGTGCTGTGGGGTTATGCAATTACTAATTACCAGAGTTGGATGTAACACGATCCACAGCAACATGTTACTGTATTCTAATTACACTTTTGAGGAATGCAGTAATGTAACGAATTACATTTGAAATTGGTGCAATTTGATTAGAGTTACTAATGTCAATGTAATAGTGTTACAACTTGTGTTACAAATTACGTTTTTAGAAGAAAAAAATGCTTCTTTTCACGTTTTACACTTCAACATCAGTTAAGCATGCGCTTTTATATTGCTGAAGAACACGAGCTGAAATGGTTGCTTTATAGAGGTTGCCTCTTCAAGTGGAAATACAGACATTACTTTGATTTCATTGAGTGTGAAAACCAAAAGCATATTGGGAGTGCATATTGCACGTGGTCGCATTTTCCAAGCGCACTCAGTTGAAAACTGCGAGTCACGTGACAAGAACTGACAGATCAGCGTCATACTTTGTATGCAATATACACAGAACACCCAAACACTGCGAGAGGGGTCTAGATGCAGACCTGGTGCTGTGCAATCTGAGCTGCATCCAATGCTTTTTAATGGGCTCACCTAACCCCATCCCTAACCCTACCCGTCACAGTGACGTCACTCGCTCTATTTGAGTGCATTGTGCCTGACATTGCATCACTGAGTGATGCAGTCTTAGCTTGCATCATAAAGGCTGCATCCAGATACTATTGAACACTGCAGTGCTTTTTCACACTATGGATGTCAATGATTACAGATATTCAGTTTTCTTCTACTGTAATTGTCTTCTTTTGTATTAAAAAAACAAATAAAAAACAAGTTTGGAACAGGTGAATGATGAGAGAATTTTTAGTTTTGGGTGAACTCTAAGTATTTTAAATATGTCAAACTGCTGTGATCAACCCATTGTAATGTTTTTTCAGTGAATATTAAATTATTGAAAGAGATACAGTTTATTTAGTATTTTTATAGGTATATTTGATATGTTTTAAAAGTAACTTCAAAGTAAAATATTCAGTAATATGATTACTTTTTACATGAAGTAAAAAGTAATATAATCAGATTACAATTTTCCAATAGTAGTCAGTAATTTGTAATCTATATCTTTTTTTTAAATAATTTACCCAACACTGCTAGTTACAAAAAAAAAGTATTTTTGTTTTGCATTAAATAATATTGTCTATGTTTACATCCAAGATTTCTGATACATATTTGTCTCAGTTGAACTATTAGGTAAAATGAACCTCACCAGACTAGCAACTAGAAAAAGGACACCCTTGACCATCATGATTTAAATGGGAAAAGTTCCAGTCATGTGTGAGCCAAAGCTATGAGGTAACAAGGCCACGTCAAGTTTGTATTTTCTATTCTGGTGCCTATACATGTATATGATCGTAGTCTGTGTCCCTACATGGAATTCTGTCTAAAACTTTTGTTTTGAATGGTTGTTCACGGCACAATGACATTCTGTTTACTAGATATGACTCAGAATTTCTTTTTCAAATCTGACTCAGCTTCAGACTTTTTTTATTTATATATATATTTTTTTTCTCTGCCGGAAAATATGTATTACTTATATCCATAGCAAAATGGATAAAGGACAAAGTGTGTTTCAAAATTTAGAGTTACATGTTTAACCATAAGTATGAACAAAAGAACTAGTCATTCTTACCTTAGCAAGCACAACTAATCACAAACAGTTTTGCTGAGTATCCATTGTTCAGCGATTCAATAGCATCAACGAGCCGAAAAACAGAGACTGTCCATTTTGAACACATTATCTGTCAGTGGTATTGCGAGGGGTTGGCTGAAACAGATTTCATTTGTAATGCGTGTCTCCAGAGCAGAGATTTGTATGTAATGGCGTGTGTGTTGTGAAACCACCTTTTGTTTGGCTGACATCAAACAAATGTGAAAGCATTCACCTGACCGTGATCTATGTATTCAACCCTATGCTGTTTTCCCCTTGCTTTGCTTATTTGTGTATTCTCACATCAGTCTTTTGTGAGTTGTACACAATGCTGCTCTTTTCATTTATACGTCTACTTTTTTTGTTCATGTTTATTTGTTCTTTTTCTGAATGCAAACCTGCATGCTGTTTCTTTACCCATAACTTCGCTGTCACTTTTTTTATTTTTCTCTCTCTCTCATACTGTGAAAAATGCTTTTTAAAATATCTGAAAATATATTTAAGAATATCCAAAAAATATATGACCTGTAGGGTCAGCTATGTAGAGATGGGGTTAACTCAACTTTGCTCTCCAGATTTAGACTAATCCAGTTTAATTTCTTACACCAGCTTATTATACTCTATCCAGATTATACAAATTTAAAAACAGTATTTCTCCCCTCTGCTTTAGATGTGGTATAGAAGAAGGTACATTTTTGCATTCTACATGGCTTTGCAGTATTTGGATCCAGAGATATGTTTATTGGGCAATTATACAAATTCTAACCTCTAAAATAATCATGCTATTAAGCTTACTGAAATGTTGCGGACAATAGCTAAAACATACATTGCTTTAAAATGGAAAACAGACATTGATGTACCAATTGGACTATAGATCTCAGAAGTTTGCAACTGTATAGCACTGGAGAAGATCACATATTCTTTGAGACGAAAGGGTTTGGAATCCATTTTTGAATTATATTAAAACAGAACCACATGATTTGATATGACAAAATACTGTATCTGTACCATTGACTTATACTGTATCTCCTCCCTTTTTATTTATTTATTTTTATTTTACTTATTTATTTTTATATAGTGTGTGTATGTTGTACTTTAGTTTGTTTGCTGCTTAGTTTCGATGTTCTGTATTGTTAACATTTGAAAAAGCAAAATAGAAATATATAATTCATAAAATATATTTGCTAATATATATATATATATATATATATATATATATATATATATATATATATATATATATATATATATATATATATATATAATATTTTATTATTATTTTTTTCAGATGAATCATCTGTTGAACTGCATCCCAATCATCACAAATACTGCAGACGACCTATTAGAGCACACATTGGCTGCCTAGAAAAAGGTGAAGGAAAAAATCATGGTTTGGGGATCCATTTAGTATGGGGGCATGCAAGATATCTGCAGAGTGGATGGAAACATCAACAGCCTGAGCTATAAAGACATTTGTGCTGCCCCTTACATTACAAACCACAGGAGAGGACACATTCTTCAGCAGAATAATGCTGCTTGTCGTACTTCAGCCTCCTGAAAGTTCCTGAAAGCAAAGAAGGTCAAAGTGCTACAGGATTGGCCATCCCAGTCACCAGATACGAACATTATTAAGCATGTCTGGGGTAAGATGGAGGATGCATTGAAGATGAATCCGTAGAATCTTGATGAACTCTGGGAGTCCTGCAAGAATGCTTTCTTTGCCATTCCAGATGACTTTATTAATACATTATTTGAGTCATTGCAGAGATGTATGGATGCAGTCGTCAAGCTCATGGGAGTAATACACAATATTAATTCTTTTGCACCATGACTTTATATTCTATACTTTACATTATTTCTCTTAAGGGACAAGACTTTTGTCTGAATAAAGTCAGACCTTACTGTACTAATTAAATCATTAAAAATCAAGGCATGATCATATTTTATTTTTGATCAGCGTAATCTAGGGGTCTTTGCCTTTCATATAAACCACCTTTGATACCAAATTGTCACATTTTTGACCATAAAAAAAAGAATAAAACAAAAATGTATATAAAAATGTTTAAATTGTATTTTCTTCATATTTAGGTATATATTTTGGTTGAAATTAAATATCTTTTAAATTTGAAAAAAATATATATTTTTATTAAACAACACAGATACAACATATATTTCAAATTTATTTCGTCCGGGAAAAAAAAAACACACACACACACACGCACACACGCACACACACACACACACATCAAATTACCCCTCACCCTAAACACAACGTTTCTCCCCTCGTCTATTGTTTTTGTCACTTCAATTTCTTTCCATTTCCTCCTGCCTACCCATTCATCTAGTCGATTATCTTTTTATTTGTCTGTTTATTTGTTTCTCCCTTTATTCGTTTTTCGAAGTCCCTGCATTTCCTCCACAGGGGGCTAATCTGGCCTTGATTGATGATCTCATTTCTTTTGCATTTGCACTAACGCTACTCGAGTCGCAGATCATAACGTAAAATAACAGTCTAACAGTCCCCTCTCCCAAAAGCACTAATTACGGTCATAAGAAAGTGCCACATAATTATCTTCATGGGTGCAGCTGCCGTAATAGATTTATATATGTTTATTTTTCATATTTGCTAAGAAACCAAGGGACTAATGAAATGTAATACAAATTAAACTTTGAGGCTGAACAGTGTTTGGAAGATGAGGATATCACTAGATGAATAGGAATCAGAAATAGCCTATTATTAATCTTGAATTACATCAAATGTTCGCACGTTTGAGCATACAAAATAACCTAGCATACAACATAGGTAGCTATCATTCGGACAATGCGATTATCTTTGACAAGAGAAGATGGAGTCTTCGATGTGATTAACAAACATAATAGTGCCCAGCAAGCATTTTTTGTTTTTAAAAGATGTCTAATAGACATCTAAATATAGTCATCTTGGCTAAAACAAGGCTAAATTTGGGCTGTCAGTGAAAATCTAACAGACGTCTAAAAATAGGCCAAATTTAGACTAGTCATCAAATAAACTGAAATGAATGACTACACATATAAAGTCTGTCTAATCTGTTTATTAAAACTGTCTAGTTTTGGCTTATTGTTAGATGTCTATTAGATTTTCACTCACAGCCCAAGTTTAGCCTTGTTTAGCCAAGTTGTCTACGTTTAGATGTCTATTAGACGTCTATTAAACACAAAATCGTATCCTGGGTGATGATTTTTAAATTTCACTTGTAAATCCATCATAGAATCCCAGGAATTCTGGGAACAGTCAGGAAAATGTACTCATGCTTGAAAAACAACAGTCCCACCTCAAGATGCAAAATGGACTATTGACTAAAGGAGTCACTTTCAAACTAGGCATGGTTTCTTAGTGAACACATATGTGAACATCTTCACATTCATGCATGACCTTTGATTTTGTGAATTCCCACTGAAATGACAAGATTTCAGCCCCAATATTTTGCAGACCAATTGTAAATGTAAGCTTTAAAGCAGTGAGAAATCAAGCCAACTCCAAACAACTAGCTGTGATAAAAGCTGACTGTGTTGTTCTTGACCTTGTGTTGGATGCATCTAGGCCTGGGGTGCTCCACCCTGTTCCTGGAGATCTACCTTCCTGCAGATTTCAGTTGCAGCAAACACCTGCATGTAATTACCAAGTACTGTTCAGGTCCTAAGTAACTGGTTCATGTGTGTTTGATCAGGGTTAGAGCTGAATTCTGTAGAAAGGTAGATCTCCAGGGCCCGTTTTTTTCAAAAGTAATCTACTAGGATTTTGGATAACGAATTGGATCAAGTCTTGAATATGGGTTTTTCAAAAGAAAAAAACGTATTGCATAATTGGATTGGATCACATAATCCCATCTTGGTTTTGGTCTGGATCTAACCTTTTGCGTTTGGGTTTGGGTTTTTCAGATTTTTTTTGTAGGATTAAGATGACTTTGATCCAATAAATCTGGATTAAACTGAACTCATCAGAAGGGTGGATTCAGTATGGATGTTATACCCAAAATTTAATGAAAACTTTAAAAATGTATCAAATAGTACTATGTTTGGACCATGTAGTATCTTACAAGATTTCCTATTTATTCATAAGGTTTTAATTGTATTTGTTCATCCGTCAGGCAACAGTGACGTATTCAGCCTTTCAGTATAGGCCTACAGCAAAGTAGAAAGAGTTTGGCCTCATAAAATAATCCCCTAAACAGCTGACAAAATTGACCAAAAACAATAGATTTTATTCTGTTACTAATTAATATATATATTTATATATATTCATCACAATGAAAAATATTTTTGTTTTTAGAATATTTATTATGGATGCACGCAATGATTACAGAATAACAAAAAAATGCAAGGAATGGCAATCACTGATTTTTGAAATCACTTTCAACAATTGTAAAAAGACACTGAAAGGGCAGAAGTACAGCTTCGTCTGGCTGAGGAACAACTGACTCTGACCAAACTGCAGCAAACCATGACCAGACTTGAGATCCGCCTTCTAAAGCTACGTTAAGACTAGCTGGTCTCCCCACATCAGATGAGGAAGTCTGAAATTATTGTGGAGTTTTTGATATTAAGTCTTTTAGGTTAAGCAAAGTCCCTTTAAGGCAAGTAATTTCATTCGGCTGAAGTCTGTCTGAATGGGAAAACATCAAATTTTCCAAAACTGTTTGCCAAGCTTATGATTACATTAAATATTTGTAATCACCACTGAAATTAAACAACTACTGTCTCATAAGTTTAATTTATTATTGTTTGAATCGAACAAAATCTGCATATTTTCAGGTTGCCCGAGTTTATGCGCATACGCACTCAAAAGGAATGAGATCATGACACTTTATGGCCGATCTACACATTATAATCCTCTGAATAATGATCGTTTGATCGTGCTGCTCTTCTGAAGTAATTCACAACATGGTCTTGACGGCGAATCTCTTCCAGAAATTATAGCGACTCTTTGTTTACAAGTCTGTATGTGTTTGAGTAATTGCTGTCAAGTGATGTGTGTTTGACAGGACAGACTGTACATCACGTTCGATTCACACTTTTCCCCCTTCAAAACTATATGAGTGTCATGTCTTGTAGATTATGTGGTCTTTGTACTAAGTTACTTTTTTTTATATTACCCAACTTCTATACATATTATTAAAGCTACAGATCAATGTGAACTATTTCCCTCTATTTAAAGAGCTGACCATCCTCACATCTTGTTTTGATGCCATTTAGTAGGGATCAAGTGTTAATTAGAGAGGTCAAACCCCATGTAATTTGTACCCTCTCATAAAAATATTTCAGTCAAGATTCAGCTATGTGTGCATTCAAGCTTTGATGTTAGTGTGTCATATTTTATGTCGGACATGAATAATTAAGTGTGAATTAATGGTAGTTCACTGTTAACTGCAGACTTGTTCCAATCAGACCAATCTGACCTGGCCTCATTGACTCTAAATTTTTGACAGTTTGGCTCAACAGCAGCTACAGCCAGATCAGTGTATCTTCAGTAACTTATATATTCAGTGTGATTTTTGAGGCAAAGGCTGGTTGCGTTGTCTCCTCATGTCAGTTGCCTCTAGGCCAAAAAGCTGCATTTGAAAACACCAAAAGGACTACAGGCAATTGCAAAAGTTCTGCCACTGATATGAGATCACCTAGAGCTGACACGAGGAACACACAGCAAAAACAAACCCTGACAAACACCAGTCCATGTCCAACTATCTTCTTGGAGTGTCATCATGGTCCTTAAGGTAAGGTAACACTTACTGTTTATACCGACTTAAGGCATTTATGATTTATGTGAATTATGTGAATAATTTAAACATAGGTATTTTGACATACTATTGTGTGTATTTGTTCATCCAAGGCCAAAAAGCATTAAAAAAGGATTGAAATTGGAATTATGGTGCATTCAGTGTGTATCTCTGTGAGTATGGACACTAGCTATGTTTCGATCCAAATATGCAAATAAATGTATGCGCATAACTGGAATATCACATAAAAGACATGCGAATAATGCAGCGTTTCCATCCAATGAGTAAAAGAGAACAAAATCGTCACTTCCTGATTAACTGGCACCAAATACCAACAGTAAAAGCTGAATTTGCCACAGTAGGAGAAGCCGAGTGAATCTTTTCCTTTTTTAATAAATGACTTGCGCCTCAGAAGACAATGCTGACATGCAATGAATGCGTGGTGGCGTTTGAAGGCGTCAGACGCAGAGCACAGACACTCTTAGAAATTCTGGTGGTCATTAATAATATAATAACACTAATACTAGTGTTTTAGAATGACCAAACAACATTTTAGATGTTTTACAGTGTGCTCAGCCTGCTGATTTGTCCATTCACACTAATTTTTATCATCACTCTTTTAACAATATTACATGACTTTTTTTTTTAATACGCACACTGGAATTTGTTCGGTAAAAGTGTTTCCATTGTAGTTTCTGCGCATCTTTTCTTATCGAATAAAATGTTTATCCTACTCAAAATGAAAAGTGATTTTCAAAATGTATGCGCATATTGGCGTTTCCAGCAACCGTTTTTTTATAAAAAAGGTAGATGGAAACATAGCTACTGAACGCAGTACCATATTACCATATTTTACAATTGCATAAACTCTAAATCAAAATATATGGCTCAGGAGAGATTTTGAAGCCAGTAAGACTTTATTCATGCAACAAATCTAAGTTGTGTCCACAGAATTTCTTCTGCCCTTCATGTGTACAGTTTAGTCCACATGATTCCATTTATGCCTTGTTGTTGTTTTTTTTAAGACACAGCGGGTTTTTACCTTATACAACATGGACTGTTGAAAGTTTATCAATGGCCGTCATGTATTTCTAGCTGCTGACCAGGTTCCTAAACATTTGGCATGTCTGTGTGTCCTTCAAACTTCAAATAAGTTGCTTGATTTTGCACATGGTTGCTACACAAGGTCAAGATAATGGAAGAAAAGTTTTCTGAGCATAATCTATTTATTACTGTAATGCTCTGTTCACTGGTGGCCCAGCATCCTCTATTAATAAACGTCAGGAAAATGCATCTGCCATAGTTCTTAACAGGTCTAGAAAATATGATCACATCACCCCAATTTTATCCTTCTTACATTGGCTGCCTGTTAAGTTCCGTATTGATTATAAAATATTGCTTCCTACCTACAAAGCTTTAAACAATCTAGCTCCTGTTTATCTAACCAACCACCTGTCTTGCTACAATACAACCCGCGCTTTAAGATCTCAAAACTCAGGGCTTCTGGTAGTACCTAGAATGGCAAACTCTACTAAAGGAGGTCGAGCCTTCTCATTTATGGCTCCTAAACTTTGCAATAGCCTTCCTGATAATGTCCGAGGCTCATACACACTCTCTCACTTTAAAACTAGATTAAAGACCTACAGTATCTTTTTAGTAAATCATACACACAATGCATCACATAATGGTATGATTCATGAATGTGCTCCATGCAGGTGATCTGACTTGACAACCACCTGTAGGACACACTCCTCCTGTCTTAATGCACCAGACATTTTGTTAGAAACACTCATATGCTTTACATGTTTGCTTCAATGTTTGTATTATAACTACTATTTCCATTTATAACATTTTTGCATTTCGTTTAAATACAATATGAACAGCAGCTACGCTAATTTTTTAAAATTCTCTATTTCCACCTGGGTATACTCATCCTGAGGCCCCTAGAGATTATGCAGCGTCATTGACGGGCTCCAAGAACTGTGAATAAATGATGCCAAGGTATCTATAATGCTGGACCAGGCTGTATCCTGAGCTGATGCTGTGGTGGTCATGGAGGAGCAGAGAGTGAGAGACTGATTCCTGAAAGACCCCACAGTGACAGACGAGTCTCTGCATTGATCCTGCGGCCCAATCTGAACACTTGCTGACCTACTCAAACCTGTAGTTCTCTGTAATGGACGTCCAGCATTCTCCAGCCTCCAGCGCCTAGACTGCAGCTCTGCACAGGAAGTTTGGCAAGAGGAGAAATGGTTGTGCCCAACAGAGTCTGGTTTCTCTCTAGGTTTTTTCCTTCACTTCATCAATTGGTGAATTCCTCGCCACTGGCTTGCTTGGTTTGGGACTTGTGCGCATTGATGGATTTGCTCTTCAGTGTTTGGACTTTCAGCAGTGAAATCTAAATCACACAGAACTGAACTAAACTGAACTTCAGCTCTGAAATCTGGACTTACACAGTTTCAAATTACTAAAACTTTTATGTTTAGCTGCTCTGACACAATCTACATTGTAAAGGAACATGAATAGAAATAGAAATAAACATGAATTGAAATTGAATATAATGAATAAAGGTCACTTAGTATATTGTACAAAACCATAACTTAAAATTGCCTGCCCAGATCAAAATGAAGCACTCCACTCAATACAAAACAGTATGGCTGAAAAACCAAACTTTGCTCTTCGACATGACACACAAACCCTCAAACACAAACAGACATTGCAAAAGTCTTACACACCGATGAGGTAAATTCAAGAAATAATTTGTTGTCTGTGAGCTTTTAATGTAGCTGTAACACATACATAAATTCGATCTGTATATGAGGCAATTTGATTGAGACATTTCATTTTATTGCGGCAGCATAGTGCAAAAGTTAAAGTACATGTACCCAGTCAAACCAAAAAAATATTTAAACACCTTCAACATTTCTCAAATCATATTTTTTTTCTTGCTATAGTTTTTGATCTCTGTCAGAGCTAATTAATTTCAAAAATATGTTTGATAGAAAGGTACAGTATATAATGGATTAAAACTAAGCAAAAGTAATTGAGACAACAGTTAGCATGACACAACTATGCAACTATCAATACACTGTTGATACCCAATGACAAAATGTAGTCTCTGAATTTCAATATTTTCCAGACTTGCTTCAGCAGGCTTTTCCAGTTCCTGTATGAAGAATTTCTGGGTAAAACATGGCAATTTCTTATTTTGATATCCTCACTTACATACTGTAAATTTTGGCACATTCTACCAGAAATGTACATTTTCACTTATAAAAATGTGACAGGGTCTGACCTTAAAGCTTGTCTTCCTCAAAAAAATATACAAAATCAAGCATAAAATCATCCTTGGTCACTGTAAGCTCCTCCATCAAATGATGTCACTTCCTTTGAGTCATAGCCTTAAAGGTGTTCTGCACGCATTTTATGTTAAATTTAATGCAAATGTGACAGGACTGACCGGAACTGAACTTGGAGACAATTGTAAATTTATTTGTTTTACATATTTGTAGTATTTATCTGTAGAGTATATTCATAATTTTATGTTTTTCATCAACTGATGTGAATAATAACAACTTAAACTTTGCTATTTCTGACGTTTTTTTCTCCCTAAATAACAGTTTTTAGCATAACAAAACTATTAAAGCTGTAGGTTTAATTAGGCTGAGGACAAGGACAAGGACAGCGTTTGTAAATTTGTAAAGTGTTTTTAATAACCCTGCAGGCACAGGACGTCAACATGACATCAGGTTGATGTTGTACCCTAACAGATTTTGGTTAATTTGTTCCACAACCTAAAATCAACCAAAGATCATCATATACGGATGTTATACTGACATGTATGGACATTTTATTATGATGTCATTTAACGTTAAACTGACATTGGATTTTGCTCCCCTGATGTCGCAACCAAAATATAACCAAATACCTGCATCATATGATGTTGTGTGCCTGCTGGGACAGAACAAAAATCTGAGAACCAAATGAATGACATATTCCTTCAAATCACAGAAATCAACCATCAGTCCATTTTAGACATTGTTGGAATGAAATGAACTTTTTTATTCACTGTATTTATGTTTTTATTTCAGGGACTGATAATGTACATTTCTGGTAGAATGTCCCTTATAGTAACAGAAAGCCCTCATTTTAAACAATGGTTGCCAGAATTGTCTCATTATTTGGCATTAGAAAAATTAAAAAATACAGTTCACAAGAGAAAACATGAAAAAGTTTTTCAAAACATGGAATCCCCACAGGATTCCTGCTATTAATTTGCCATTGTTTTGATACCTTTACATTGTATGTGTATGTACATGTACATGCATTTACTCATTTTTATACTTGTAATTTTTATTATTTTAATATAATGTTGTAGGATCTGGCCAGTGAGTCCAACGATGGTGTCTACTGGTGGATCCTTCATCACATTCACTGCCTGTTCTGTAACACCACGCCAGCAGAGGGAGCCCTCGCCCGACCACTGACTCAGCTCCGCTCCCTCTGCAGTCACTTCCTGTTTGTGTAGTATTTCAGTGAGAGCTAAGGCCATGCTTCTTGACAAAGTATTGCCAGTCTACCTGCACTACCAAGTGTTTTCCAAGAGACTTTCATGACTGCCTGCCTGTGTATGACCCTGCCTGCCTTGATCAAGTATGTTATCTGTCTTTGCCCTCTTGTTCTGTTTTGGACTGTTTGTTGTTATACTGAACCTCTGCCTGCCCTCTCACTACGTCATCTGGATTTGCCCCTGTGTTAGTTGACTAGATTGGACTGCTTATGTGTTGCCGACTTTCCGCCTGTTTACTCACTGATGTCTCTGCCTAAACTCTTTAATAAAACGTTTGCATATGGATTCTAATAATGTCTCAGACCCCACATTACACTGATTTACTTTAAATTTAACTTATATCTGACTCCAATTTAGTATGAGGTGGTTTAGAAAATAAGTTTATTTATCCTCGTTTTATCTGACTCCAATCATAAAACATTGATAAGATTATTTTGTTTCTTTTAATGTTACTTTAGATTATGATTGAATATTCTCTTTGATTCGTTATTGTATATTATTCTCGTTCATTAGGATTCCTATAACATCCTGACTCTTGTACTAGCCGAGTATACAATGTCTTAAACACAAGCATGTCAGTCTTGGTCAGAGGTGATTTTACCACTATTCTAAAAAGGAAGGACCCTACTTACAGTACTAAGGTTAGAATATTTTTTTGTGTGGTTCCCATAGATCTGCTATCTACTAAATCAAAACAAAAACAAAGCTATTTAATCATACCATGATCATTACTATAGAATCAAGCAGACCAATTTACTTAAACTAGTAATTTGAATAATCACCATATGATTTAAATAGTATTATAAGTTTAGAGATGAAGGCCTATACCCACATTTACATTGGTTTCAACAATTCTTTCTTGTTCTCAATAGAAAACCCATTATTGGGCTTTTACAGTCTAAGTTTACTTGTAGCCCTAAGAACATTGTATAGCGTGCCACTCTGCTCCGTCTATCGTCTTTTAGACCGTTACTAACCTGTACAGGGACTTGTGGTATTATGGAATTAACGTAATCTGCTAGAGTTAATAACACAAAATCTGTTTGAATAATTCAAAACATAATTTATTATAACAATAAACAATCAATACAAAACATCAAATTCTCAAATATAAATCTAAGATCAAAAGATGCACCTGACTTTAAAATATACATAGTATGGAGAATAAGAGCTCCACACTATGGGCTAATCTGGTTACAGAATCATCCTGAACATTTTGTAACTTTCCCTTAAGTAGTCAAACCAAGGATTCCTTTAAAGAGGGGTGTGTGTCATTTGCATTTAGTGGCATGTTAGATCTGGAGTTTTTGCCTATATGGTATTTTGAATAGAAGCCCCTAGGTAAAGGCACACCCTTCGCAGTGGTTCAAAAGATACCTAAAGTTATATATCTATTATTTTGATAATGTTTATTCTGAGGGAATGAGACCACTGTACCAGTCGCACTGAGCCATTTCAAATGATATCAAACATGATAGATAAAGTCACTTGGATTGATAAAGAACCTTCATACTTTGAAATGACCATTCTATGTGAGATGGATAAAGAGGAGGGTGCTTCAAATGTAAATGAAGGTAAGAAGAGGAGTTGGCTTTCCCGCATTCCCACCTGGTGAGGTGTGGAGCCTATTGTCTCTTTGTTTCCAGTATCAAAGTATTTGTGATATGTTTAGGAAATAGGAAAGCATCTTAAGTTTGGGAGATAGAAATGCATTTGCCAAATAAACTCTGAGTTTATATTACACTCACATGGCTAATCATCTGTTTACGGTGATTGTGAGTGTGTCCCAAATCACATATTTCATTATTCTATACCATTTTGTAGCATAAATAGAGCAGTAGTACATTACAGTTCTGAACAGAATAAGTTTTCATGATGTATTTATTCAACTGATAAGAAGAAGTGTGGAATGTTGGACAGTTCATACACTCAGAGGTCACGATCAGACAATATGGTTAGATTTCTTATTTATTTTGAACTGTACAAGCAAATCTCTCCTACATAAGCCTTTATTCCACCTCCCGATGCTGAATGCATTTGTACTCATGACAGGTACTAATTTGGAGTTTGCTGTAAAACGTAAAGTGGGATATGGTTTGAATTTACAGCTAGTCAACAACTCCCACCAAACTCATACACTACATAGTTGAGTGTATAAGTGCATAGTTTACAATGAGTCATTTGGGATGCAACTGGTGTCTCCATTATGTTTGCCTTGTTTACTAATTAGGTTATGAATACTACTGTCAGCCACTCTAAAGGTCATTTGAACACGGAATCTGACAATTTCATCTAAATTGTTTGCAGATTAAAAAATACATTTTATTCACACAAGTCTCAAGTCTCTGTTTAATGTTATTGTAAAGCAGTGGTCTTAAACTAAATTCTTGGAGGTCCATAACTCTGCATAATTTAGGTCCAAACACCTCCAACTTACACCTGTTTAATAGTCTCTAGCAGTCTTGAACACCTTGATTAGCTGGATCAGCTGATTAGGGTTGGATTATAACTGTGCAAAGCTGCGACCCTCCTGGAATCAAGTTTGAGGCCCAGTTTACACAAATACATTTTAGTTTTAGAATGCATAAGTTTTGCTATGGTTACACCATCTGTCCACACTAAGCCGGAGTTTTTGAGCCCCAAAATCAGAGCGTTTTGAAAACGCGGTAGAGGCTGATTTGATTGGGGCTTTTTCCTTAATATTAAGTAGCCTATACACAATTCAGTCTAACATGCTCCCCATTTAAGTTTAGACTTCGCACATTTGATATGGAAATAAAACTCCTGAGTGTGTACTTGTTTCACTATCTTAACAATAAAATGAAAACATGATGTGAGGAACTGCCTATTTTCATTTTGATATTAGCAACTTTACAGACATCAAAATGTTGAGGTGCCATGTAGCTGCATAATATGATTGTCATCTTCATGCATATTTATAGCAAAACGGAGCCGATAACATTACTGCCTCCTTTCATTTTCATTGAAAATACGAAACCTACGCTCTCTTTCACTGAATATCAGTTTTAATAATTAATAATGACTATTATAAAAGTATAATGTACAGTAAGATTATACAATAGAGAAAATAAAGGCAAGCAATCAATCAGATGTGCAGAATCCGTGTACGCGGTTACATTGATGAATATATTATCCCAACTTAACTTTGCGATCAATCAGAACACGTTACCTGAGAACAAGTAATAGATTCAAAAGATCAAAGTCGGGGAATCTGTCATTAGATCGAGACAACAAGATGAATTCAATATCACGTTTAACAAATATAGTGAGATTAGATCCAGTGGTAGATCCTTGATGAACAGTCCAACGTGCACAGCTCTCATATGGGTATGTGCTCAAAGCATGCTCCAGTGCATGCCAGAGAGTGTGTGTGTGTGTGGTCATGTGATGTGCGTTTCCAGTGGTGTAATGTGGATGGAGAGTTGTTCAGAAATGCTGGATGAAATGCTGGTGTAGCGTTAAAATTAAAACGTACTAGTGTGAACGGGGCCTGAGACCTATGCTGTAAAGCTTATTTATTCTAATAATGTACCTCCCTGAACTTTCCTCTACCCAATATCTTGCTCTTTCATTTACTGTAGGTCATTATCGATATGTTTTTCTGTCAGAACCCATTTCACGCAGCATGATTTTGAATGGACAACAGGTCCACATATTTAATATGCCACAGCCATCAGCAATGTGTGGGAGATTCACACAGATTGAGTCTTTGATAACTCGCACTGTGTGAACGAGCACAGATTTACCTCTGATTTCAGACATTTGTCTGAGATTTTACAAAACTGCTAAACAGTGAAAACTGCTAAAGTCGTGCAGTGTGAACAGCATGAGACAGCTTGTCTTCTTGCTTTTTCATTTATCTTCCTCTTTGTACTCATTCTCCTCTTCCTTCTACCTCCTATTGTTCCTTTTCCTTCATTTCTTCCTTCACTTTTCTTCCTCATCTCTTGTGTCCTCGAACTCTTCCTTAACATCTCTCTGGATCCATTTTTTCAAGCCTGAATAAGCTGACGTTGGTCCTTTTTTATATACATCCATGGTGGAATGAAGGTGTGTCAGTCTCCTCTTCCTTCTACCCCCTATTGTTCCTTTTCCTCAATTTCTTCCTCCACTTCTCCCCCTCCTATCTTGTGTCCTCAAACTCTTCCTTAACATCCATATTTTCAACCCTGAATAAGCTGACTTTGGTCCTTTTTTTTTATATCCATCAAAGGTTCTGATTGGTCCATGATAAATTTTGACTCCTAGTGCTTCCACTTGGGTAATTGTGTGCTAATTGATCTCAAACTGTGCTGACTTGAGTAAACAATATTGAATGCTAATACTCTCTAAAAGACCACATGGTGTAAAGCGCTGAGAAATGTAGGGATTTGTGTGTCGAGTTTTGCAGTACCTCTGACTCTTGTCAAAGCAGGGTAAAAGTGTTTACAGTTTAGGGAAATTAATTTGCTTTAATCATAAATGTGAAAATGACAGCACTGTTTTGTATTATTGTTCAAAAGCCTAGTTATCGTATTTTAGCAGTCAAGAAAAAACTAAGTTCCCTGATGCGTCTTAAAATTGCTTGCTACTTTTTCCAACAGTGCACACAATGGTTAAATTTGTAATTATTTTTCAAACTTGATGTCTGATGTGTGTGCTGCACACCACTTTTGACATCCACACGCTTTTTCATGTCATACCCTGGTGGTGAAATAAAAGTTTCCCAAAACAAAATTAATCTAATGACATACAGATATACTTTCATACAGCAACAACGTAAAAGTAGTTTGTTAGCTCTACATTTTGATAAGGACATTGCACACTTTCAGAAAAAATGGTACAATGTTTTACCAAAGAAGGTACAGTCCCTTGTCACTGGGCCAGTATCTTTTTATGGAACAGAATTGTACCTTAAGAAAAACGTTTTTAAAACCTGCAGATACAATAGTGTACCTATATCACAGGTATAGAAGTAATCTATGAAGGTACTTCTTCAGTGACAAGACACTTTACCTTCAAGTTCCTTTAAGAACTATACAAAGGCATTTTGCTATATCCAAAATGCATCAATTTATTTTTAGTAAACATATAACATCAAATACATTTTAAACAATATTTTTAAAATAAGTTTCTTTTTGTGCAAATGCACCTTTTCCATTTACAATAAAGAATAAAAAATACTTTAACATAAATCAAAAGAGAATTTTTTTTGCTAAATTTCACAACACTTCACAAAAATGTTACAGAAATACATTCCCCCATGTACAACATAAAACTTTTTTGTCTGATTTTCACACAATACATTTGTAATCAGTTAAAAGTTCATTTCATTTGCTTAATTTTAAGATAGAAATAGAATTATGCAAAATTATTGTAACGAGATATGCTCAGTGTTTTGATTAGTTTTAAAATACTAAAATGTCTGCATGAACACTTTGCATATGCAGGACATTTGCCAGCTCACGTGCGTAGTGGAAAGCAAACGCCAAAAGGTGCAGATATCAATAAAGAAAATATATTTATCAGACAATGCTTACCAAATGTTTATTAGAAATGCCTTAAATGTTTAGTTTACATTACCTATAGTTTTGTTTAACCAATTGTTTTGTATTATAGAACTTGATAATGAATGTTTATGAGTTTCTTTAAACATATGCTTTTAAATGATGATTCATGTATTAAAATGGAAATTATTCACAAAAATTATTTTTTCTTTCCAGTAATATTTATTTTCATAGATATTGTAATAAAGGAGGAGTTGTCCAACACGTATGTACATTTTTACTAAGAACAATTGTGTACCTTTATTTCAATTGTACCATGAAAGGTACAGAACAGTATCATAAGAGGTCTTTTCTGTACCATATAATGTACAACTTTTACAAAGGTACAGAACTGTTCCTTAAGGAACATTATTTGTACCACCATGTACCTTTTTTCTGAGAGTGTAGTTCACCTAAAATTAAAATTCTATCATCATAACTTCTTCAAATGATAACTAAAGCCAAACAGTAAAGTTTTGCAAGTTCTGCAGTCTCACTTTTCCCATTGATTAGATACTTCTAAGCCAGAAACTAATCTTTCCTCGACTAATGATGTCTGAAAATGACAGTACATTGGGTGAAGGGGTGAACAAACTGAAGACTTTGAATATCGGGAGTAGAATATCAATATAGTACTATAAAACAATGAAGAAGAAAAAATATTGATCATTTGAGACACTTCAGCTTTGAAATGACAGCATGGACCAGATCTTCTCACACTGAAGAAGAACCTTTGCCACAGCCTGCACCTTTTGTCCATCAAAAAAGTCTCTGTGGTGCACAAAGTTCACTGCAAATCCTGCACTTCACGACAGCGTTCAATCCACCTGGGTAAAGCATATTGGAGAATTTTCTTTGTCCGTTTTTAAGCATGTCATTTTGAAAGAGATTTAGGAATGTGATTTGTGATAATAATGACAAGCTCAAATGCTAAATTAAAATTTAAACATATTCTCCAATCCCCCATGTAGCGAGAGAGAGGTGAATAGCCTGGAAAAAGAAGATAAGGTTTCACAGGCAGTGTCCTTGCGGGACCAAGCATGTGGGAAAAGAAGAATACGAGAAAAAGAAATTGAAGGATCTCTCTTTCGTGAACATTATGAACCTCCGCAGCAACCAAATGAAGATTTACTGACTGTGTAGATCTGTGTTTGGGGATATGAGTGTGTGTGAGAGGGGAATGTCATTTTCAATCACAATTAATGTCCACCCTTGCGCTGAGGCTGGTGAAGCGGTGCCTTGAGCAGGTGGCAGAGGTCTCTTTCTGCCTTCCTGTCTCTTCTCTTCTCCTTTCCAGAGTCATTCTTTATTCTGGGTGGTGGGCGAAGAAACTCTCACCTCAGCCAGAGAACGGGCGAGAGAGAGAGAGACGTATAACCTGCACTAAAGAAAAATCCCAAATGAAATCACTTCTCTCCTAAACACTATTTGGACTGGACTAGTTTTCTCTGAGGTAAATTTGCGCAGATGTTCTTTGTTATTTTTAAACCTATATCAAATGAAAATCTCAGTGTTTTTCTCGCACAACCAAGCAAATGACTGTTTTGGCTAGATCTGTTGCGAAATCTTATTCAGTCTGGATGGGAATTTCTGTGGTTTGTTATTACTATTAGTATTTTTCAGTGTTGGTTTATTTGTTCTTTGCTGAACACAGTAACTGAAGCTAAATGTCTTGCAGAGCTTACTGCTGCACATTTATTAAGGTGTTAGCAACTTTTTAGCAAGTTTAAGATAATTTTTATGTGCTTCTGCTGTGCCAAATTGTAAAAATGTGATATTGAAGTAGAATTGGTCCCAATTTATTTGGATTTGTTATGCATCCAATGCAAATGAGCTTTATTTATATATATATAATTATTATTATTTTTTTTTTTACAATCCATCACTTGCTTGGTACCTTTTAAAAAAGGTACAGTTTTGTACTTTACAGCTGCACACTAGTACCTTTAGAGTCAACCCAGGCTCATTCTAAAATGTACCTCTATATACATTTCTGGAGACGAAATATGTCCCGGGAGGTAAATTCTTTTTTTTTTTTTTTTTTTGCAGTTTTTGTTTTCGCAAATTCATGGGAGGCTGGTGTGTAAGCTTTTTGAGATCCCAAATTTCTCTCACGAGTGCCATTCGCGCCTGCTGTTCTCACGTAAACCCACTAGAGGCCGCTTTTGACTGACTGAATGACTGATCGATCGACTAACCCACCCTCCTCCTTGCTTAAACCCAACCAATTGTATTGATTGACCCAACCACCCACTTTCCTAAACCCAACCAACATTGTTCAAAAGCAATCCAGAAAAGAAAAGTCTTAGTCTGATTTTTACCACGTTTTCAGATTTTACTACATTCTCTCCCAGTTATTTACTTGTACTTCACTGTTTTTGGCTTACCTGCAGTCTGGAACCGCTCTTCAGCGTGCTCAAACCCTGTCATCGTGGTCAATTCCTCTCTGTGTCCCAAGTCCGCCGACATACATGACGGGCTAACGGGCTACAGCGGGTAAGCCGTCTATATGGAGGTAAGCAGTCAGCTGGTAAGCACGAAAAGGAATGGCGTCATACTGCCCTGAAGCATTCATTTTAAAAATTAAATGCAGCCATATGTAGCTCTGGCTACATAATTCGCAGTCTCCAGAAACGTATATACGGCTACGTTTTCAGAATGAGCCTATGTTATTTAGAGCAGTGTTTTTCAACCACGTCCTTGAAGGACCACCAGCTCTGCACATTTTCCATGGCTGTGTCCGATACAGCATACTTCCATACTATTTAGTACGCTAAAACCAGTATGCCGAATAGTATGTCCGAATTGATGCTGCGCTATCCCATGATGCCCTGTGAGAGAATTCATGAAGTGGCGCAACTCACGAGGGCAGGTCACGTGATCATGACAAAATGGCTGATGTAGTACATCCGAGTTCCATTCATACTGCTCACATTCATACTGTATATTCAAATACAATACCTACAGAGTAGTTCGCGACTTTGGACGCATCTCATGTCTCGTTAAGCAAACACACCTGATTCAGGTCATCAGCTCATTAGCAGAAACTGAAAGACCTGTAATGAGTGTGACAGACAAAGGAGACATCCAAAACATGCAGTGTTGGTGGTTCTCCAGTAACGTGGTTGAGAAACACTGCTTTAGAGTACACTCTTGGACTTTTAAGATGTACAGATTTCTACTTTTGTTTTAGGTTTTAGGGTCCTGTAATGTAAGGACCTGTTAGCAACAGAAAAATACCTTTTTCATAAGGTACCGCCCCAGTGAAAGATTTTGTACCCGCATTTCGCAGTGTGTATCATTATGGCAAGTTTTTGAAATGGTTTTTCAGTGCAAGTTTAAAAAAAAAAACTATACTGTTATCATCACCATGTAAATATCACAATTTTGTTTCAGTCTACAGACATATACAAGTATGCAGGGTGTCCGCAGGGTCTTAAAACGTATTAAAAAGTCTTAAATGCTGCAGTATTTTGCAAGCTATTAAATGTTATATCACTTTTAATTATGCAATGTATGATTGTATGCTAAAGTTTGCCTGAATTAAATCTGCGAATATCAGGATGCTGTGTAGTTTATGAAATGAATAAAATCCTGCTAGATTTAACATCATGCTGCTTTGTTTACTGCAGAAACCAAGGCGTCGCCACTATTTCTGCAGCTCTATAGGCACCAACCTGCTGTATTAGCTAGATTTAATAGATTTTTACTTTGAATAATGTTTTAGTTTTGGATTAGCTTCTTACATTTAATATTTAGTAAATCTACTGCAAGTTAAAATCTCACCAGTGTTTCCGGTTGAAACCTAAAGTGGTTATAAGGTATTAAAACGTATGGTCTTAAAAGAGTCGTAAAATGCATTGAATTTCACTCTCTGATTCCTTTATATACTCTGTTTAATAACCAAATCATTGGTGGACTACAGGAGTCCACAAAAGCAATAAATGATTTAAGCTGAAATTTTCAAGCGATCCTGGGGTGCGTTTCCCAAAACCATAATTAGCCAACTAAGGTCGCAAGTTCCGTCATTATAAACAGTTCGTTGATTTGCCGTTTTCCAAATCCATCGCTCCAACGAACATTCGCAAACTGTGTCGCAAACTTGTGCACTTGAAACTACACCTCTGGAGCTGTAGTTAATGCATAGTTCCTGGCTGTGTTCTATTCCCACTTATCCCCCCCCCCCTAAGCCCTATTCATTTAGAACATTCTAACATTTAAAGTTGGAATTATTAAAAATAAATAAGCATTGAAGTCATCTTTCTTGGTTGTAATTTGCTTTCAAAGTATTTTTACAGTTCAGTTTTAGCGATCTCAATTTTTACAATTGTGCTCCCTTCGCAGTGCACTTTGAAAAATTGATATCATTTTGAACACAGCCTCATGGCGAAAGCTATAAGTGACCTAATATTTATAAGCGTAACTTTAAACAATTTTAAAAGCTTGTTAAAACAAAAAGCATAGCATACAGCAATGCTTTTAATTTATAGTAGATTATTTATTAAGTATTTGTACTGTATATGACATGGGCCTTAACTTTCTGCTGTGGTTTGCATGTGTCAAATTGTAAAAGTAGGCATTTCAAAAAATAAAAAATAAATAAACAATATCCTACATAATAATAATAATCATCATCATCATCATCATCATAATCATTATTATTATTAAAAAAGTAGGATTTTTTACATTTCCTTATAAAAAATATTACATTTCATTTTATAATAAATAGCCTCATTATTTATTCATTTTTATGATTTATATATGAGATTAGAATAGTGTTAGCTTTTGTAAGTGATTTTATGTTTTAGAATAGAATATGTAATGTTCAACTTCTCAATAATATTAGTAAAGCAAAGATAGGCCCTTTATGTGCCATTTACATATTTCAATTAATATGGAAAACGAGTGCATGTTTTTACCAAAACTAATATTGGATTTCATTTTAAAATCCAATCCTTTCCCAGTTCGCCCCTGCATCGTACTATGATAGTTCAGCCGTGAGTTAAGTCGTTATTTGGGAAACGCACCCCTGGTTCAGTTTAGCCAGCTAAATTAGGCTACTATGGAGATTCTTTGCAGCTAGTCTGCTCCAGTGCTGACAAACAACCAGGCTACATTCACAGTCACATTCCTGGTCATTTACATACCATTAGAATGAAAAATGTGTATATTTTTATATATGATAATTTTCATCATAAATTATCTAGATCATTATCTAAATTGACTAGTCACATTTAAAGCAGTACTGTTAATTTGGTAACATGTCTTACCTAGTAATATGTTTCCATTAAGTCTCTGTAATGAGAGTTCCAGATCGATGGACGAGAGGGGTGTTCAACTCATCACCTGATTGGTAGTTATAATTTTTTTATATTAAAGTAATTATATTGGTTATAGGTTTAGGTTTGGTACTGGGCTTTTTAAAAATGCTGGAGTTGATGTAGTGGGTCAAACTTTGTAGATTGGTCAAAGCTGCTCTATAAAAAAATCATAACAATAAAATCTTGTAAGAGATCTTAAATAGTGTAAACTTTTAAATAAAAATAACAATCTTCAAATTACTTAAAATTCTTTTCTGTCACAGTGAAATAATAATTAGTTTTTTAGTAACCAGTGTGTAAAATTTTGTTCTGAACAGAAGCACATTTTCTGTAAAGAAGCTGAAAAAAGAGAGCAAGTTTATAGCAATACCATAATCACGAGTCTGATGATTCCCGCAAACTAAATGAATAATAAAAAAGTATGCTTTTAATGTTGTATAAAGTTTCTTTGGATAAAAGTGTCTGCCAAAAGCATGAATGTAAATGCAAATACCCTTAGAGAGTAACTGAGAAACTAACCAAACAAAATGCATCTGAAAAGTTTTTATTTTAAATATTGCAGCTGCCTTTAACCATGAAAGTAGCTATATGTGGGTCAAACCTGACCCACAGAAATCTTAGCCCCGATAATCCACAAAACAACATAGTTTTTTGATATTTTGCAACATTTTGAAATAGATTCATTTGACCAACAGCATAATATGATGTTGGAAAGCTGGTGGAGAGCAAACAGAGAGACTTTGATTGCTTTACAATGACATTTTATTGAAATTAACCAGAAATATGCAGATTAAAGTTGGGATAAAGTTAGGTTACAGATATAGAAAATACCACAAATAAAATAATTAAAATGTCAATTTTCTAATAAATAAATAAATAAATAAATAAATAAATAACTAAATAAACAAACAAACAAATAAATAAATAAATAAATAAATACAAACACACAAAAAATAAATGTAACTTTTTATTTCATGAAACCTGACAGATTTCTGTTCTCCCATACAACCTAGTGAACAGCTGCTGTAACTTTATTTTTTAAGTGGGTATGATGAACATACTGAACTCATATCATTCATACAGAAACAATTAGTAGTGAAAGCTCAAACACTTTACATATCCCTTTCAAAATCCAAATGTTTATCACCGCTATTATGTAAATAATAGTCTAAAACTAATATCTACATCAAAAAATTTATCATGTCTCTTGAAAAAATAGCTTGATTCATAAATGTTTATTTTATGATCTACCTATTAATAGAGAGCCGAAGTTTTGGGTGAATAGACTTATAGGAACAGAAATCTCTCAAATATTATTAAAATATCTTCATTTGTGTTTAGTGGCTGAACAAAAGTCCTATGTTTTTTTTTTGAAGACACGAGTGCAAAACTAATTTAACCAACTAACTAATTTGGGGTAAAATTTCTAAGCGTTCCTTCACCATAAAAAATAAAATTACATTACTAATTACTCACCCTCATGACATGCCAACCCCCTGATATTATTATTATTAAGCTATGTGAATACTTTTTGTGCACTTAAAACTATAATTTAATGGTGACTGTGTTCAACAGTTTGTCTTTAGTGTCAGTATGGGGAGCTCATTCACATGTTGTGCTTGGTCACAACTCAAAAGTACCTGTACTTTGCTACATCTGGAGAAAGTCGCATGTGGGCATCTATGGAAGTGCATATACTATATCACAGTCAGCGTTGGGGAAAGTTACTTTTGAAAGTAGTGCATTACAATATTGAGTTACTCCCCAAAAAAAAGTAACTAAGTGCGTTACCTAGTTACTTTTTATGGAAAGAAATTATATTATATTACTTTTGAGTTACTTTTGCTCTACTTTTCCTTACCTGGCTGAGGTTTGATCTCTTTCAGAACTTGCAGGTGTTTTTTTCACCTTTTTTGTCAAGAAGCTCTGTATTTAACAGCCAGCTACTGTATAGAATCTACACCTTCATTTTGCTTTACAAAAATGTAGGATAAATATATATTTTGAGAACTTTCTCAGCCCAGAGCTAAATATGCTGCATATACAGATTAAGGACAGCATGCAATGTGTTTGCTACTTTTGAATGTTTTGTGTTATTAGTTAAGTAAATTCACTGTCCTTTGAGATAAATACTGCAATAAAGCCTAAGAGTACTAACAAGAAATAATTTATTAAGGCAAAAACTGATTTTAAACCTTTAAAATAATGAATAACAAAATGACCAGTAAGACAATAAAAAAATCCCCAAATCAAAATAAATCTTTGAGCTTTATTCATTGAATACATTTCTTGATGAGGCCTTAATAAATGTGTAAATCGTTTCCCAAATGAGAAAAAATCTTACTACATTACAAAATGTAGTCGCTTCTACAGTAGACAGTGATTGCATCTTCTCAACAATAAAAGCTAATTTATTTAGTTTAGTCGAATCAAGTATTTTACCTGGAGAAGGTGAACTGATGTCAATCATGTGTAGTGCTTTGCATTTAGTTTTTTGATGTTGTGTTTCTTGCAGTTGTCACTTAACAACAATCCACTTCTTTTACTCAATGACTTCAAAATAACAAAATCCACTGCAAAAATATAAGTCTTTGGCCTGTAGTCGACGAATGAATCAATTGATCGAACCAGTTCATCGAACCAGTTCATCAACTTGAACGGAGTTGTCGTGAATCGGTTTGGATCTTCAGTAATTACTAACATACTGGAAACTCCCTCTGACTCGAAATAAACCCATATCCTTAGATATTTAGTAACTAGAATAGTACACTGACTCATCCGCTGTGAAAAAGGAGACCTGATGATGATGATGATAAGTGCGAGTCGATTGTCTGTTCTCTCGCAGCACACTCTGTCATTGAGTGTGTGATTCAACCTGACCAAGGTCATTTTTATTCCACAAATTTTTTTAAAGCCAATTAAGCAAGGTAAAAAGTAACTCGTGTAAATGTTTTTTTTTTTAAGTAAGTCAAATAATATTACTTATTTTTAAAAGTAATGCGTTATATTACTCGTTACTTTGGAAAAGTAATATTATTATGTAACGCGCTTATAACACGTTACCCCAACACTGATCACACAATATCACTGCACAGTGCTCATTAATGTGCAAAATATATTGACATTCGGGAGAAGAAACTGTTGAATAGTCATTATTTTTGTTTTATGTGCGCATAAAAGTATTCATGTGCTTGACAATATTTCAAGTGAAGGCATTTGGACTTTTGAGGAGTCAGGAACCTTGCTGTCTATGGAGGATGAGAGAACTTTCAGATTTCAGACATCTTAATTTGATGGTCTCAAGGGTTTGGAATGGCACAATTAATAACAGAATTTTCATAAACCGGTGAACTCACCCATTAAACGAGCAACAGTACTGCTTTTAAATGTAGATTACAGCTATTGCCCAACACTGGACTGAATCGATTTATAAGCAGGATTTCAACTCCATTACGACATAACAGCAGAAAGGCATAAAACCCAATTAGGATGTTAGAAAGAATAAAGAAAAGGGATGGGACTTCCTTAAATCTCCTGACTTTTCCACTGAGAAAAAAACTCTTAATAATCTCATTTGTGTCTCCCCTGGGGTCTTAAAGAGATTTCTCAAACTTAAAAGATATGCCAAGAAACCTCTGCAAGGAAAAGCCAGAAATGTTTTCATTCACACTTCATCGTTAAAATGAAAACCCACAATGTCTCATAAGCTATTGAAAAAGCAACATCTGAGAAAGGAAGATTTCAGAGAATAGAGAAAGGAAGTCAAAATTAGGTGTTTATTACAGCAGTGTTATCCATAACAGAGGCTCAGTGTATTTTGTCAAGCTGATGTGTGCGTGTGGATAGATTCATCTGTATTACAGTGAGCGGGTGAGAATAAAATGGCTTGGCAACAGCAGCTTTTTAAGTGAGTGTGAATCAGAGTGAGGGTGTAAGAGTGCAGTGTTTGCGTCAGCACATCACATCAAATCTGATCATGTCCGAGTATGTGTTTGCGAAAGTATCTTGCATTTATCCCATTGTGGGGACCAAATGAACTCCACATGTATAGCAAAACTGGTAATATTTGACATTGTGCGGTCATTTCTTTGGCCCTCACGAGGAAAACTGCTCATAAATCACACGGAATGAAATATTTTGAAAATCTAAAAATGCTGAATTTTTTATTAGTGTTGGGTTGAGTAGGGGGACAGAATTTGCAGTCGATAGGAAGTCCCCATAAAGATTGTTGTACAAGTGTGTGTGTGTGTGTGTGTGTGTGTGGGGGGGTGTTGGTCCATTCCAAGCAGTCTACATGTGAGACCTTGAGTTACTCAATATATTGGATATTACATTGACACACACTGTTCAACAGAGACTGAAGAGTGTGATAATTGCAGTGCTGGTGGCTGATAGTATTGCTGTGCATTGATATGAATCAGTCCTTTGATACTAAAGGGCACAACCTTTCATTTCAGCACTCTTTGTGTTTTCAATCTCATAAAAGCTCAGTATATTCCTCTTTAACAGCTTTAGCACAAATAATAATAATAATAATAATAATAATAATAATAATAATAATAATAATAATAATAATAATAATAATAAATAATAATAAATTAAAATTACAGTATTAAAAATGTGACATTACATATTATACAATGTTAAAATCTAATAAAATAATAAAATTATTATTATCATTAATAATATTTATTATTATTATTATTATTTGTGCTAAAGTTGCAGAAGCACATTTAAAAAAAGCAAAAGCCATATTTTTAACATGCTTAATAACTTGAAGTTTTCAATTTTTAAACTACAAATATAATGATGATGATGATGCAACCTTTTCATTTCACGGCACACATTTTTATTAGCTTTTATTTGCAGTAATAAAATCAATCAATATCACATCACACATGATGGTACAACTTTTTCATTTCATTGCTCACATTTTTCTTAGCAAAATCACATTCAATTCACATTCAATATCACATGATCCCATCATGTTGCCTGCAAATTATCATTTCTTACAATTCTAAATCCAGATAAAATTTGACCTTGATAAAATATTCATTTGATTCAAAAAGAATTTTAACTTAGGGAAAAAATAAAATATAAAAAAATTGGTCACACTTTACAATAAGGTTCATTAGTTTATGTTAATTAAGGCATTTACTAACATGAACAAACAATGAACAAAACATTTGCTACAGTATTTGTTCACGTGAGTTAATGTTAATGAAAATACAGTTGTTCATTGTTAGTTCATGTTAACTATTGGATTGCATTTCTTAAATCCTAATGGGGCCAGTTAACACACTCAATGCATTTGTTTTTCAAAACATCCCATAATTTCTAAAATATCAGCTTCTACCAAATGGTTGATATGTCGGTTTATGGTAAAAGTAACAGAATTAATACATATACTACGAGAAATCAGAAAATATTCCATTCAATTCATGTTTATTTAGATAGTGCTTTTCAATGTAGATGGTGTCAAAGCAGATTAACATAGAAGTTCTAGTAAATTGAAACGGTGTCAGTCCAGACTTCAGTTTAGTTCAGTTCAGCGTGGTTTAAATTTCACTGCTGAAAGTTCAAACAAGCCCACTCACCTGCGTGGAGCACATTCATGCATCATAACGTTATGTGATGCGTTGTGTGTGTATAATTTACTAAAAAGATAGGTCTTTAATCCAGTTTTGAAATGAGAGAGTGTGCCCGAGCCTCACATTATCAGGAAGGCTATTCTAGAGTTTAGGAGCCATAAATGAAAAGGCTCGACCTCCTTTACTTGACTTTGCTACTTTAGGTACTACCAGAAGCCCTGAGTTTTTAGATCTTAAAAAGCGAATATATGAAGATCAATTTATTTAAAAACATTCATCAAATAAAACATTTTTGAATACTAAATCTTTATTTTTTTGAAGAATGCCTTAAAATATTTTAGAGTCTTATTTAACACCTTTCTTTTTTTTTTTTTTTTTTTTTTTTTTACAATAAAACCAAAATCAAGTGTAGTAGTGCAACAGGATTATGTTGTTCTAGGATTTCTTTGTAAACCAACAATGCTGCGTGTTTAAACCATTATTCAAAACAGTCATTCTTTAAATGAATTCAACAGTCGTTATTTTAAACAGAGCAGGCAGTTAAAGGATAAGCTGTTTTTTTCAGAACTGAAGACTACAACCTTTTTAGAAAGTAATTTGTTCCTTAAAGTCTGTGTAAGTGTGTATTGAGACTAAATTAGTCTACTTTACAATTCAGCTCTCAGGTGAATAAACCTTGTTATTTCTTTGTTTTTCTAGTATCATGAGAGTCAGAGATAATTCATACGCACATGTGGAGTTATCAAGTATATGCACATCCTTTTTATCTGTACTTCCTCTCTTTTATTTATCACCATAAAAAAAAAAACATTGCAGCCACAATCCCATTATGAAGTGATAATGAAAACCACCAAAATTACTCTCTCTTCAGCTTCGAGTTTTAATGATTGTGTGTGAAATTGTCAATGTTCAAAAGTGCTGACATTTGTGCGCTGCTCGTTCTGTTTTTCTGTTTCGCTCATTTTCCACACTCGGGCCCTCGGTGGAGATGTATAGGTTTATAAAAGCAGTGGAATTGAATCTCACTGTTTCTGCAGCGATGGTTTTATTGCAGAATCTCAATCACCGTTTTATCACCTTTGCCTTCAGCGGAGTAACACTAGCCGCCCTCTTTCAGCCCCAACGCAGCCACACCGCTAGCACTACTGGAACAACAAACACATTAGAACAATAAAAACAGCCTCTTTCCCAATACTACGTAAAACACAATGCTTGCTCCTGCGGGATAAGGTTTTTGGTATACCTGTAAACTAAAGCAGAATATTCCTTTTTTTCTTTTTATTTCAACACTTTTTATTGTGTAGACAGATGTGGAAAAAATGAATGGAATTTGTTTACACCATATTAAAACACACCAATTCACAATGGTTTATTTAGGCATTTATATTAAGCTTTTAGGTCACAAATGTGATAAAAATAGACACCATTTCAAGATGTTAAATGTTTGAGAAAAAGGAATTTTCAACACAATCTCATGGCAATTCGTAACTTTTTGATTTAGTGGCTAATTCGTATGAATTCGTACGATCTAATTCGTACCATTTAGTACAATTTGCTCATCCCCCAATGACGGTTGGGTTTAGGGGTGGGGTTAGGTGCCACGCCTCCTTTTTAAAATCGTACAATTTCGTACGAATGAACTCGTACGAATTAGCCACTAAACTGACAAAACGTAAAATACTTACGTTTTCTCGTGAGATCAGGCTGGAATTTTGGGTCTAAGTCAAAACTGGGACTGAGGGGTGGAAACTGAATTTCGGGAAAAATAAAATAATTGTGAGGTTTAGACTGATTTTCTGAAGACTAATAGAAGAATTGTAAGATGTTATCTGATTTTTTACAAAAAAAAAAAAAAATCGAATTGTATGATGTAAATTGAATTCAAAAAACAAAATTCAGAATTTGCTAGATGTACACTCTTGTTTTGGGAAAAAAACCCTCAGAATTGTGAAATGTAAATTTGATAGAAATCATGGTTTATATTTTTGCAATTCTGTCTGAGGAAAACATGGTCAGAATTGCAAGATAGAAACTCTGATTTCTTTAAATTTTTGTAAAAGTTTTAACATTTAATCCCTGATTTATGAAGACAAAAGTCAGTATTACGATATGTAAACACACAGTAGATTTAAAAAAAACATTGTTAGATTTAAACAAATAAAAAAGCTGTGCTGAATTTTTTATTTTGAGAAAAAAGATCTAAATTGTAAGTTGTTAACTGAATTCTGAGGAACACTAAATTCTGAATACTGAATGTAAACAGATTTTTTTTCTGAAGACAAAAGTAATAAATGTAAGATATGTAAACTGATTTTTGACAAAAAAATATTTTTACTATGAGATGTAAAATGAAAACTGTGAAATATAAATTCTTATTTTTGATAAACAGTCCAAATTTCAAGATTTTGAGGAAAAACTTAATTATGGGATGTAAATTTATATTTTTGCTAAAAAATAGTCTGTATTGCTATATGTAAACTAATTCTGAGATGTAAACAGATGTAATTCTAATTACTGAGATGTAAACAGATTTTCTGAATACAAAAGTATGTAAACTGATTTTTGACAAAAATAATTGGATTGTGAGTTGTAAAATGAAAATTTAAAAAAAATATGCATTATTAATTTTGATAAACAGTCAGAATTTCAAGATATAAACCTTGATTTCTAATAAAAAGAGTTCCAATTTCAACATGTAAACCCTGATTTCCGAGAATAAAAGTCAGAATTGTTAGATGTAAATTACATTTTTTGAGAAAATAGTCTGCATTGCCTCTGCATGTAAACAAATTTCTAAGAAAAATAAAACCTTGAAAACAAGAGATCAGAATTTTAAGATGTGTATATATACATGTCTTATGCATATATGGTACTAATATAGATTCATTTTTTTCCTCAAATGGTTTGAGTTGCCTTAAATTATTGGGTTTTACAATACTCAACTGCTTTAAGTTCTCTTAATCTTTTGGTTTTAATGTGCTCAAATTGCCTCATGTACTCAAATGGATTAAGTTCACAGCACTGATTAAAATTCGTTTTTTTAACTTAAATAGTTTATAGCAATGGGTTTGCTCAAATGATTTGAGTTACCTTAACTTATTGGGTTTTACAGTGTTTTAGATCAATTATATCAGTTTTTTGCTGATCTTTGTCTGTTTATTTTAAGGCTAGATTTAGTTTAGCTTTCTAATGATGGCTTTCAGAGAATGAACAGTTCATTGCAGTCTGTGTTAATTCATCTGTTCATGTGTTCTGGATTGGAAATCATTGATAAGGACCCAAATGGAAAAGGTCATATCCATTCATTCATACTGTTGAAATGAGAAAAGCTGGCAGCTCATTCACCAGACCGCAAATGGCCATGGATCGAAATGTAACTGCAATATAACATAAAAACTGATAAAACAGTTTGATTTAGGTCTGTTATTAATTTATTAACAAAGGTATAAATTAGCTTACAATTTATACCAAGTGGTGGGATTGCATTCAATAAAAATAATCTTTGATGCCTTCACAAAACAGCTAATTATTTCTTGTATGTCAAGAAAAAGTGAATAAGATCCCTTAAAGGGACAGTTCACCCAAAAATACAATTCTGTCATCATTTACTCACCTTCACTCACATTTACTCACTTCAAACCTAATTGAATTTCTTATGTTGATCAAAAAAGAAGATATTTTGAGAAAGGCATCAATTGACTGCCATATCAGATGTTTTTTTTTTTTTTTCAAAATAGGTTTATTCTGAAAATGTAGCCCTATATACATGTCTGAAGATCGTCAATTATGTAGCCAGATGAATGTAAGGCTGCATTTAGTCTTTAAAACAAAAGCCAGGGGGTGGTATGACGCCGTATCTTTTTGCACTTACCAGCTGACCGCTTACCTCCACATGGACTGCTTTTCTGCTGTTACCAGTTTGTCCAGGCTTGCTGCGATTTCAGATGCAAAGAGGAGTTCACTGTGAAGACAGCAATTGAGTCCAGTGAAAAACGTTTCCAGAATGCTGGTAAGACAAAAACAAAAGGCTAAAATTTAAATAAACAAGTAGACAGGGTGAGAATGTGGTAAAATCTGAAAACGTAATAGATATCAGGCTGCCGCAAGGGTTTTCTTTTTTTATTTTTTGTATTGCTTTTGACAACACTGTTGGTTGGGGTTACGGAAGTGGGTGGACGCTGGTCAATTGTTGCTTTTTAAAACACTGTCACTTAGGTTTAGGGAATGAGGATGGTGGGTCAGTTGACCGGTTAGTCAGTCAGTTGATAGAGGCCTCTTCTGGATATACGCGAGAACAGCAGGTGCAAAGATAATAATTCGCAAGAGAAATTTGAGATCCCAAAAAGCATACACATCGGCCTCTGGCGGATTCACGAAAACAAAAACTCCTAAATAATGTTGCTCCTGGGATGTATTTGGCACTCTCCAGAAATGTATATAGGGGTACATAATAAAAATGAGCCTGGGTTGTTTTTTTCATACTATGGAAGTCAAGAGGTCCTGTTAACAAGCATTCTTCGAAATGTCTTCTTTTGTGATCAACAAAGAAAACAAACAAGGGTACATTTTTGGGTGAATTATAAGCTAGTTTATTTATAATAAATCAAATTAATTAAATACCAGAAAGATAGAATATATACAGTTAAACTATACATTTAATCAGGAATTATGAGGACTAATTTGCATATATTTTGTAATATTTTAACTATTAAGTAATATTTTACATTTACATTTACATTTAGTCATTTAGCAGACGCTTTTATCCAAAGCGACTTACAAATGAGGACAAGGAAGCAATTTACACAACTATAAGAGCAGCAGTGAACAAGTGCTATAGACAAGTTTCAGGTGTGTAAAATTTTAAATATTTTTTAATATTAATAACTGTGTGTCCACAGGATCCTTCTCGGCTCACTATTCACTGCAATGCAGCAGCAATATATACGTATTTGGACACCTATTATTAAACATATTAAAGTATTTAATTAGATTAGATTCAACTTTATTATTAAACATTACACATGTACGAAATGCAGTCTCTTACCCTTTTATTTTATTGTATTACCCTTTTATTCAACCATGAAATCTATTTATTCATTCATTTTCTTTTCGGCTTAGTCCCTTTATCAATCCGGGGTCGCCACAGCGGAATGATCTGCCAACTTATCCAGTGCATGTTTTATGCAGCGGATGCACTTCTAGCTGCAACCCAACTCTGGGAAGCATCCATACACACTCACTCACACTACGGACAATTTAGCCTACCCAATTTACCTATACCGCATGCCTTTGGACTGTGGGGGAAACCAGAGCACCAGGTGGAAACGCAGGGAGAACATGCAAACTCCACACAGAAACGCCAACCGACCCAGCCGAGGCTCGAACCAGCAACCTTCTTGCTGTGAAGTGACAGCACTACCTACTGCGCCACTGCAAGGCCCCATGAAATCTTTATTACAGCTAATACTAGAAAACACCCTTCACAGGTATTTCAGAATCTTTAAAAAATGATATTTCTGTGGCTCGTAGCACTGAAAATCTCAGATAATGGTTATGTGCTTTATTTAAGGGTAAAATTGTCTAATGATGGATTGAAGATCATTAATTTACACCAGATATTTACAGTAAATTAAAGAAAATGAGTACAGTCAAAACATACTCTTTGATAAAAGAATAAATTTCAAATAAAAGAATAAAAAAAATCACCAGATTGTTTCAGAGAATGTATTTTTAAATAAATTAATTAATAAATAAACGAATGAATGAATGAATAAATAAATAAATAAATAAATAAATAATATTTATGAATTAGATTATTTACCTCTCCCTTTCATTGAGAACATGTTTGCTGATAGACTCCGCCCACACACACTATTGATTGACTGTCAAATCTTGCTGATTTGCATCTTACAAAGCCCAAAGTACATGCATAAATAATATTTGTTTTGGATAACACTTTAGTTTAGGTCACATTTCACAGTATTACCAAAGCATTAACTAACACTACTGTCTTTATAAACTACGAATTAGCTGTTTATTAATAGTCAGTATGTCAATTGGTTTTTGGCTTCGGGTAGGATTAAGAATGCAGAATAAGATCTTTATATCTACAAATAACCAGTTAATATCTTAGAAATAGGCAGGCAATAAACCAGTAATTAATAGCATGAATTGTGACCTAAAGCCATATTTTGATCTTTACTGTGTCACATCTGGTATGGACCGCTTGTCTCCTGAATTGCATCACATGTATATGCAATTCCTGTTACTGTACTGTATCCTGTTATGATTTAATTTGACTCCTGTGCTGATTGTCAAGCACATCAACCCCCTCCATTGCTCCTGCTAGACTCGGAGCCTGAAGTGTTGAGCGCTGCTGCTGCGTCTGTCAATCTTCATTCAGCTAGGGAGAAACTAGAGTGTGTGTGTGTGTGTGTGTTTAAATACATAGTCATAAACTCCACACAACACACCGCTGCTGAACCGCCTAATGTTTGCTAAACTGATTATGAAAAGGTCGGAAACTCAATAAATCAGTGCTGTACGTGACACTGATATTGATTAATTCTGCTTTTTAATTGTACTCTCATGAAATGTTTGTGGTTGTTTGAAAAAAAAAAAAACCCAGATTTAATCAGCACAAAAATAGGGTTCTTTAGTTTCAGGCTTAAAGAAATGCTCTACTTTGTTCTTATTGAAAATATGTGCATTTTCCAAGTCCCCTAAAGTTAAACGGTAGGCTATCCCTTTTCTTTGATGGTTCTTTTTACACATTTAGTTGAATACAAGTTATATTGCAACTAAGTGCCAAACAATTCTCATTACACTCTCCTGACTATAATAAACTTTGCAAGTAAATGTCAGTTTACACTAATTCTAATCCTAACCTTACAGTATACTAATCAGACCCCTAGTTTTTCATGATTCTGCAATCACTGAATGCAACGCAAAATCAACAAAAAGTTGCACATTTTATTGTTCTATTGTTATTGTTTTATTCACATTTAATAATTTTTTTTTATTTAAACGCAAAGAAATCACAAAAAAAATTTAATAAATTTCATAAAACAATCAAACCATATTTATTTCAGTTTGAAATTAATTGTTTTACACGACTTACAGACGTTACACATGCAGTGCGTGATGTGCGTGTCTCTGAAAAAAATGACATCTCACCTGCGCCCTAACAATCAATATATTACTTTGAGCTTGTGCTCTAAGTTTTCAGCTTGTGCAGTAAGCAGATACTGATGAAGCTTACGTGATTTACAGCGCAATCTCATGGCAATTCATAGCATTTTGATTTAGGAAATAATTCACATAAATTCGTATGATCTAATTCGTGCAAATTAGTACGATTTGCTCATCACTCAATGATGGTTGGGTTTAGGGGCGGGGTTGGGTGTCACGCCTCCTTAAAACTGTACATTTTTGTATGACTGAACTCATATGAATTTGTACGAATTAGCCACTAAACTGACAAAACGTAAAATACTTACGTTTTCTCGTGAGATCAGGCTGTGATTTTCATGTGAAGTCATAGCAAAGATGAGATATAGAAATCCTGAAGTGTGAATTGTGCGTTTGACATGCTTCAGACTGCAAAAGAAAGTTGAAGCAAACATCTAAAAAAGATGAAGATTGGTTCACAGATGACAGCCTCTGGACGTGACCGAATTGAAGGTGCATGTCCTCGGTATGTGGGAGGTACCTGATGTCAGATGATCCGGCAAGTGAAATCTGAGAGACAGAAAGTAAGATCGTGAATAAAAATAAGAGTTATATAAGCTTCCTTTGGTTTAATCCCTACCATTTTAGATCTTGTCTTGACAAGAAACCAAAATAAAGAAGCTTTATTTTTATGATTTGTGTTTTTGTTTTTATGATTTCTGGGAATTACTGCAACAAAATCATTTTTTATTTGCAAAAAAAAAAATTACAAAAAAGATTATGAAAAACTAGGGAGTCAAACTAATACTCTGATGAGAATTAGTTGGCATGTAGTTGTAATTTAACTTGTAATCCACACAGTGTATTAAAGCTACAATAAAAATAAAGCGATACCAGTTAAACAGTTTAAATAATACACAGCGGGTAGCACGTTCGCCTCACAGCAAGAAGGTCGCTAGTTTGAGCCTCAGCTGGGTCAGTTGGCATTTCTGTGTTGAGTTCTCCCATGTTCTCCCTGTGTTGGCGTTGGTTTCCTCCGGCTGCTCCGGTTCCCCCCACAAGTGCAAAAAAAACATGTGGTATAGGTAAATTGGGTAGGCTAAATTGTCCGTAGTGTGTGAATGAGTGTGTATGGACAGCCTGGTCTCATGAGAAGACGTAATTATTTTACGTTTTGTCAGTTTAGTGGCTAATTCGTACAAATTCATAGTTCGTACGAGTTCAGTATTTTAAAAAGGAGGTGTGGCACCCAACCCCTCCCCTAAACCCAACCGTCATTGGGTGATCAGCAAATCATACTAAATTGTATTAATTAGATCATACGAATTCATACGAATTAGCAACTAAATCCAATAGTTATGAATTGCAGTGAGATTGAGTGTGTATGGATGTTTCCCAGTGATGGGTTGTGGCTGGAAGGGCGTCCGCTGCGTAAAACGTTAGCGGTTCATTCTGCTGTGGCGACCGAAGATTAATAAAGGGACTAAGCCGAAAAGAAAATGAATGGATTATGTTTAGATAGTACATTATAGAGCTACTGCATGTGTCCTCCTTTTCATGTATTATAAAGGCCAAAAGTATACAACGATGAACAGTATGTGACCCCTTTACTATGAAAAATGGATATAAAGTCATTAGAATAGTTATTATAATTTAAAAAAAATTTGTGACTAGCACAGAAATGTCAATTGACCCAGCCAGGGTTCAAACCAGCGACCTTCTTGCTGTGAGGCGATCGTGGTACCCTCTGTGTCGCTCTTCAAACACTCATGTTCTGCTTAAAAAAAAAAGAAATGAAACAAGTAACAATTTAAGTTGAAATTGATATACGTTAAAAAATAAAAAAGAAAAGAAACAATTTAACAAATGAAAGAGTGTTGACAATCTGTGTAGATAAGAGGTGCCCAAACTCGGTCCTGGAGGGCCTGTGTTCTGGAGATTTTAGCTCCAGCTTGCCTCAACACACCTGCTTGGATACTTCTAGATATTTCTTGGATATTTTAATCACTTTTTTAAGTAAAGAAATGAATCACTTTTGACAGTGAGGGAAATAAAAAACCCCAAACTGGAATTATATTTTTAGAACAATATGGTTATAAATCTTCTACATTATGTGTGGTGTGTAGGACAAATATGTATATTGGTTTTATGACACTAAAGAAATAGTTCAACCAGAAGATAATGAATGAATGAGTAAATAAATGAATATCACTCATTTACCCAAAAGTGGAAAGTAAAAGACTAAAAACTAAATCGGAGACAGCCATTCACCTGTGGATCCATTAAACTCTGTGTCTTGCCAGACCTTTTCCATAACAGATCAAACAGTGAAGTTTCAAAGCGACTTTTTAACAAATAAAACAGAATGTCCCTTCGTCTCTAATCACATTTGACTGCCTTTTCAATTTTACATGAGCCGTGGCTACTGCTCACTTCCAGAGGCTCTGTGGAGCTGAGCGTGTTCTCAAAAGTGTAATTGCTATAATGAAAAACAATGTCCTCAATGGAGACAGGCAGCAAATGTGCTGGAGACTGAGTTGGAATTGTTTTGGGTCTGTGAAAGAAAGTGGTCTGATTGAATCCAGGGTTATTATCACACACTAAACCAATCCAAATAAAATAATAACTATAAAAATAAATAAAACAAGATAAAATAGAGCTATGTTAAAATTTAAGCTATGTTTCTTCAACAGTCTACAGAACAAACCATCGTTATACAATAACTTGCCTAATTACCCTAACCTGCCTAGTTAAACTAATTAGCATAGTTAAGCCTTTACATGTCACTTTAAGCTATATAGAAGTGTCTTAAAAATATCTTGTAATATTATTATTTGTCATCATAGCAAAGATCAAATAAATCAGTTATTAGAAATGAGTTATTAAAACTATAATGTTTAGAAATGTGTTGAACAAATCTTCTCTCCGTTAAACAGAAATTAGGAAAAAAATAAACAGGGCGGCTAATCATTCAGGGGGGCTAATAATTCTGACTTCAACTGTATAAACAAATAAATAAATAAACAAACAAAATGTATATCCATAAAAGTCAAAACCATAGCTAAAATTACCTGAAATCAACTAATAATTAACAAAACTTAGAATCTGTTTCATAGGCATGAAGCAGTCACCACACTGCAATCCGCATGAGTGTGTGTGGGAGAAAATGTCCCATCTCCAGATGGCGATATGGCATATGATGCCAGTAAGGTTAATGATACTGACAAAAATGGACATGCTGTAGATGAAATCGCAAAAGCTGAAGGGAGAGAGCAGAACACTCTGTATTCTCATTTGAACATGAACTTTTATGTAACTTTTGTACACTCATTTGGCTGCATATACTGAAAAATGTGCAGGGAATTAGAAAAAAGATCATTCTGAGCATGCGTTGCATAAGAATCCTCAAGGGTTTGAATCAAGGGTAATTTATGTGTGAGCAAAACAACCTTAAGATAACTTTTGTGCAAAATCCATAAGTTGCTTTTTTTCTGATATTACTTTCATTTACTATATAAGGTAATGGTTTATGTTTATAAGGTGTGCACAGTTTCAAAAGTCAAAGTGCACAATAAATGGACTTTGTCTCTCCTCACTGCACAAATTAAAACAGATTCATAATAAATTAGCAAAATGTCAGTTTATAGTCTTCATTGACTTCTTTGGGCCCTATCATACAACCGGCGCAATAAGGCACAAGACATGTTTGGAGCGTTTTGTTGCTATTTTTAGACCAACGCAACCCTAATTTTTACATTTTGCGCCATGTTGTTAAAATAGCAAATCCATTTGCCCCGCTTTATGGACTTATAGGTGTGCTGGTCTAGAAAAGAGGTGTGTTAAGGTGCATTGTTGACGTTATGGCATTATATAATGTTATTATTATTAGTAGTATTATTTATTTTATGCATATTTATATTTGTAATATGTTATATGTTGTTTTATGTATAACAGAAACAAGCCTAGATTTGTCTACCTGTTGGGTTTTGGACCATATGGGGCATAGGACGTGTGTTTGGATATAGTTTTTTACCACACTACATTATTATTGTTCCTTTATTCGTTTGCTGGAAATTAGAACTGAATTTAGAAATAGTTTTGAAACAAATTTTTACGCTTAACAAACAAAATTAATTATGTAAGCTAATGGATATCTTCAGTGGCGTGTACAACACCATTTCCTTATCCACGAAAGAGAGTAAGAGAAAGAGAAAGTAAAGAGGCCAATTTGAAGATGCTGGTTCTTTATCCTCGCGCTGCAGATGGACTGTTTAACTTTTTTCTCACGAATGAAGCATTCAGTTTCTACACTTACAAAGTCTGCCATGTAACCAGCAAATGCGCCAGGTGCAACGCAACTGACTCTTAAGGGGAATGGGAGATGAAACTGGTTTAATGCATGCTCATAACTCATTAAGAGAATAAGCACAACCCTGTTAGACCATGTGCCGTGGCGCAGATCGTATTTTTCAGTCAAATAGCAAAAGTGGATTCGGAAATGCTCTTAATACTTGTGTGCCCTGCACTTTAAACTTTGCACCTAGATCATTAAAATAGAGCCCCATATGTTTGGTTTGTTGTCGACGTACCTAGAAGATGCTGTTTTCATGCTTCCAAGCTTGCAATTCCTATACAAAATATAAAATAAAACTATAAAAACTGTAAAAAAAAAAAAAGTTGACTTAAAATTGTAAGGTAACTTGCTGCACAGCTTTTTTGACTTAACTTTTAACCCACTCAAAACTGATTTTGGTTGCTTGTTCAAACTTCTTATTTAAAATAAGCTGAATCAACACAGTTCTTAGGACAACTTAATTGTTTTATGTTCAGTACACTTAAATTTTTAAAAACGTTTTACGTTATCTTAATTGATTTGTGTTGGGACAACATGAAGAAATTGTGTGGAACCCAGCATTTGTTTTTTACAGTGCTGCACTTCACTCGATTTAACATGAGTCAACTGAAAAAGCTCTGCTGCAAGTTGTTTTACAATTTTAAGTTGTAAACTTTTTTTTTTTTTTTTTTACCATATATGTACAATGGTAAGGATGCTGAAATTCAGATTTGATAGTGAACATAATTTGTGACACGCACCATAAGCAGCAGACTAATCAAAACAGACTGCGTCTGTATATTCAACTATTCAAACTATCATTCATGTAAAAAGCTGAGTAAAACTCATAATGCAAACCTGAATAACATTATCCAGAAATGCTCATGTTCTCCATACCTTTCCCAAGGTTTAGACCTCACTATCAATTAGAAAAGATGGCAAGGTGGGAAGATCAAAAGTCATCCTACAGGTGTAGGGGTACTACATCTTTTCCCAGAGACCATAAATTATTCACTTTTCAGACAGTATAAATTTATAATGGAGCTGTACATTTTCATGATATAATAAATCAGCTGGACTGGGACCAGGAGTGTGAGTCACTGTTACAGAAACTGCGGAAATAAGCAATATGGTCTAAACTCTGCCAAAAGAACAAATGTGACATCTTTGCATGATTGCCTTAACAGTAAACAGCCAATAAATGAACAAATGTTTCTGAAGAAGCTGGAGGGGACAAAGGTGTCAGGCAATCCATTTATTTAAACCACAGCATTTTTTTCCTGTAATCATTCATGCATAACAGTTTCATCATTTATTTTGCTACCTTATCATAAATATTTTTGTTAACATTTATTTAGACTTTACAGTTTCACCCTTGTCCCTGATGAAGACTTCCAGTCATAAAAAAATAAAATAAATTATTTTAATTTATTATTATACTATTTGGTCACCTAATTTTTTTCCCTTCAAATTTAAAGGTGCAGTGTGTAGGTTTGACACCCAGTGGTTGAACTAGGTATTGTACTCCTGGATCAAAACAAATGCAAGTGCAGGTTGCCAGGTTGAGGACAGGATCAAGTGATTTAAACTGTGTTCTAAGTAAAAGCAACTGCACCCTATAGAAGGAATATTTTCCATATTATCCTATTAAAAGAAGTTTTTGTCCTAATCAACACCTCGAATTGATATATTAGAAACGATTTCTATTTGTCACAGCTAAACAACAGAAAACTATGACAATGATCATCTCAGGTAGCCTACACCTCATGTGCTTTATTCAGTGTTAAATGTTAACAATGTGAGTTTGAGTGACATTTTACATGACATTTATTGCCATATACTGAATAAGCAGCAGCAGACAGTTTACCTCAGAGGAAGCTGAGAGAGGTCTAGACCTTGACAAAGTTATGTTGTGTTTGTTTTGGTTTAGACGGCAGTCTCTGCAGTATGCATTTTTTAATAAATACCTTTAAAGTTTTCGCCAGTTCTCCGCCTCCTTCCTTCTGGTAATAAGACCAATATCTAACTTTACTACAGTGGTAACTGTGTCCAGGGGTGGACCTCACTCAGCTTCCTATGCCATCGTTCCTCCTCAGAGCTCCTTCCGTGGGATTTGAGGCCAGTGTGCACCACAGGTGCTTTTCATTATTTACTTACGTGCCAGCCTCGTTCCCACGGCTCTCAGCCCCGCCCCCTCACCACAGATCACTTCTCAAATGGACTTGAAGGGCTTTGTCAAACAGTAAAGAACTTCCCAACTGCACTTTTGTTATGGATGAAAGGAAAGGGTCATCCTTTTGGCTTTATCTGGACAACCGGCATGGCACCTTAGAACAAATCACTCACTCACCTTCTAAAGTCAGTGAAAATGAGATATAACTGTAATGAAGTGATGTGTAACATCAGGCATAGACAGATAAGAGTGAATAATAAAACAGGCAAATGATTTGAGGCAGGCTGCATACAATGTTAAAAAAAAAAACATTATGCAAACAATGGATTAAAAACATGGTTAGGCAAGACAAGGAACCACTTTGTGAAGTTCACTTTTCGCCCCATAGACCTTTATTCATACACAAGCGAATAAGACAGGATGGAAGCAGGAAATAGGAAAATTATCTTTTTTTTTTGGAATATGAGCGAGATGCTAATGGTCTAATCTGATTTAATGGTTTATGCTAAGCTAAGCTAAAATCATTAGCAATGGATATCTGTGTGTGTGGTGTATATAGTCCAAGTAATCAATGGTGATGAACTGCTCAGGAGGTGAACTGAAACTGGTGTGTGACAGCAGGGCAGGATGGGATTTTTAGTTTGGGTAAATGAAAGGGAGTGTTTCCAGCACATTTCAGGACACACAATTCAGACCACTAGCTCCAGGCTGGTAATGATGGATCAGTTGTGGTTTACCATTTAATAAACTATCCCAAGAATGGCGACATAATTTACATGTACAATATTTATTTAACATTTTTAATTGATATTTATTTTGATCAATATAATTAGTCATAACATTTTTTGACTAGGTTATAAGATATTCAGTTCATCTATCTTCAAGTTAAGTGTGACGTCACGTGAAGCAGATTTTGGGTCCAAGCGCTATATCAAACTTTATGGGGACACTCAACAAATGGTAATAATAAACGTTTACAAAGAGCTGTAATACTTTCGACCGCAATATAAATATCCATGCCTAATATACGACGGCCAGAAAGTAATTCTGTCATGGGTCAGGTTTGATCTGAGCGTCTGTCTCAATCTGTTGTGTTACAGCTGTTGCCTCTTACAATTAGCCTGTACAAAATCACCTGTTACTATTTGGTTCTGATTCTCCCCTCTACTTATACTTGCCCTGTCTTGTACTTCTCTGCCAGGTTATTGTGTTTATTAAAGCTTACGGATGCTATGTTATTCCTTGAGTAAATTGTCTTGTCTAGTCCAGTCTAGTCCAGCATTATAATTTATTGCCTACCTGTGATCTGCGCAGTCGCCACACTGTTGAATCCAGCCTCCATCTTTGCGTTTGCCAGCTCCAGCACTCGCTCTGCTGCAGGGGTTATCTCCTCATACTGCTCCTTCTACCTCTCTTCTCACCAAAGGACCCGAGGAAGGAATTTCTGTTGCCTTAATCCAGTCTGTGTTTTCGCGGGTGGCCGGTGAACGACAGTATTCTGTCCAGCCTTGACAGATTAATTTTTTATAAATGGTTAAAATTGGTGTCTGTGATGCAGCAAGTCTAAAGCCATAAACAAGTATTTTCACAATTCAAACCAGTAGCATCTTGGACCCTGAAACAGGAATTCTGTCATATGATGCTGCAAAAAGAGGCAGGATTAAATGAGATGATTAGACATAAAAAAAACCCAAGTGATTGGTGCATATTTAAAATTTCTGTCCAGAGAGATCATGTTTTGACCTTCAGTTGGTCTCACACAGTCACATGATGTGATTTCGCAGGTCAGAGTTCACCAAGCTTGAACATTGCAATGCAACAAACTGCAAAACTTGTCGCATAAGCTTGTGTTTCTGGTCTTATACATTCACATGCGTATGAATGGAAGTCAATTGGACAAAAAGTGCAGTGTGACTGCAGCTTAATGCTACCAGTTCAATTTGTCAGATAATTGAGGAAAATACCAGGATGTGCCAAAATTTACATCAATCAGGAATGTGAAAGTATTTATTTATTTATTTATTTATTATATATTGATCAGTGTTTCTTTTAAAATATCTAATATTAAGTTTTTATTATCTGTTCTTCTGAATTTATGCAACACATGAAATATGCTTAGAAGTCAGCTGTTAGTCCTGTTAAGATAACCTCAAATAGGACTTTAGTGAACCATGAAATTTTGGAAATTGAAAGTTGTTCTCTTATTTTGATCAAGTACTTTATTGGAAAAGTCAACACACTCGAGTCAGGCATTTCATTCTAAGTATGTCATTTCCAGGACTGTCATTTCCATCATTTCCAGAAGTGTGCATATCAAAAAGACACCCTATCACACAGATAGCTGAGCAATTTCACCAGTCTGGGTGCAGTCTGAATCGTGTGCCCTAGCGTGCTGTGACAATTAGCGTTCCATCATTTAGTGTTGGCACAGTAATGCACGCTTTCATTATCAGCGCAGCACACACGCTGGGACAGACTCCCAAAAAGCAGATCACTTTCATCCATTAAAATACACACCCACAAACAAACACACACTTCACATTTAACACATTCAATAAAACACAAAAAGCTAATCTGAAACAAATACACACCTCACTCAACAGGAAATATGTTAAGTTCCTTTAAAGCCAACACTTCATCATTTTCACAAGCACTTCGAGAACCAGATACACTATTGATTCAACTATAGGGCAGAATAGGTTTAGTACATTTCAGAAAATGCCTTGCATAAGAATCTACAAAACTGAAAGAAGTTCTTCAGAAAAAGATAATTTCCTTCAAACAGGCTCTGAAAATGAACACCCAGTCCTTTTCAGGCTGGCAAAAGCCCACACAAAAACACTAAATGAGGAGAGAGAGGACACAGAAGCATAAAGCGAACTGCCCACCAGTCTATTACAGCCATACATCAGGCCCATCGTTGAGTGTGTGTTGTGGTGAGAGAGCCCTTCACTGCAGCTGAAACTCGCCACACAGACACAAATTGAAAATGGAATCTGATTCTATATATCTGCAGTGTCACCCAACCGCACTCCAGAGATTTACATCCCTTAACCTAAATGAACAAATGAAACCGTATGACTGCAAATCCATCTAACGCTGTGCGCTTCTCAATTTTTTTGGATTCCAAGGCCCCTCATAGTTTATAACAGAGCTCCCCAAACTGAGATTTGTGAAACACTGCCAACTGTATGCTTCACCAAAAACAAAGCGTGCATTCCAAACAGAGTGTTTGTGAAGTATATTTTACAGGATGTAATCTGGAAATATTAGCCTATGCACTATAAAAATCATTTAGCTGACATAAAAAAAAACTGAGTAAACCTGGGTCATTAGCCCAATGCTCAACCCCCAACCTGGAGGACCAGAACATACACACATACACTATATTGTAATAATTCACCTATAGCACATGTCTTGGAATTTTTGGGGTGAAACAGGAGCACCCGGGGCTAACCTACGCAAACACGGGAAAAACATGCAAACTCCACACAGAAACTGACCCAGCCGGGGCTCGAACCAGCAACCTTCTTGCTGTGAGGCGACAGCAATACCACATTATAAAACTGCGCCACCGTGCCACCCACCTGGCCAGAGTCTAGAATTTTTTATTTATTTATTTATTTCACAAAGCTGAGAACATCTATTGGAGAGATAACAGCAATATTCATTCATTCATTTTCTTTTTCGGCTTAGTCCCTTTATTAATCAGGGGTCGCAACATTGGAATGAACGCCAACTTATTCAGAATATGTTTTACGCAGCAGATGCCCTTCCAGGCGCAGCCATTACTGGGAAACATCCATACACACTCATTCACACACATTCACTACATTAAGCTTACCCAATTCACCTATACCACATGTTTTTGGACTTGTGGGGGAAACTGGAGCACCCAGAGGATAACAGAAATATAGCAGGAAAAAAAAAAAACATGATATTGCAAAAACAATTACATAAAACCAACCCTATGCTATAGAGACAGAAAACCTTTAACTAGTATAATGATTGACACATAAAAAGGAGGATTTCAGGGAATTTGCTATACATGGGAATTTGTGGCAGAGGGAAGTAAATGAGTGCAAAACCTACAACACATTCAGCATAAATTGCATTCAACACTTAAACAGACAAAAGAGGTTGACATGGATTGCAGAGCACAGGATATGCAAAAAAAAAAAAATAATAAATAAATAAAAGCGTTCATTCAACACATACTGCAGGGTTTTATCATGTTCACCTATTCACCAGGGTCCATTAACAGCACGCATCAACAAAACAATGCCAATCTAAACAACCACACTTTTGCATAGCACTTCTTTACATACATAAAATGTAATCTCGTTTTGACTGAAGCTTTCAGGGTCGAAACAGAACTGACTTTTCCATTTTATTATATAGTGCCAGAGATCTGGAAAATCAACACTAACGCAATTGACATTTTGAGTTATTAAATATGAAATCCAGAGCATTGATATGGTCTAGTAATAGCACAAAGTTAAACAAAACTCTCGTTAAAGCAGACGTGTGTGATATATATTTTGTTTACTCCGCTGTGACTGCACCACTCCTTGACAACTTGGTGTTCAAGGTTGGCTAAAAAATATTTATTCACTTGCCTCCTGTGGTTTAAAAATCAGTTACAGTCTTGTTGTTGTTGCTGTTGTTTTTCTTTGTGGAGGTGGGGATGTAGGGATTTGGGGAGAAGAGCTCCCACTGTATCGATATAAAACCAATGCAACTGCTATTAAAAAAAAGAGAGGCATGTTCAGCATTTTAACCCTTGTGTGGCCTTGGAATTCTGTATTTTCAGTATGTCCGAGTGGTCAAAAGTGACCAGTCTTCACTAAACCTTTTTTTAATAAAGTAGCAAAGTTTAATTTCAATTCTCACATCTATTTTGCATGAAGAAACAACTTCATTCATCATAAACCCTGTGAGTATTTAGATTTTCCCTCGTCAGTGTGCAGTGTTTCATCTATATTTAATCAGTTGGCACCATATGTTTTGTAAAGGTTTAAGTGAAGGTTTATAAGTAAAGGTAAAGTAAAGGTTTATGTTTTCTAATCCTACACTGTAAAAAAACAAAACAAAAAAAAAACAAAACAAAAAAAAAAAACGGTAATTTTCTGGCAGCAGGGGCGCCAGAAAAATTACCGTAAAAAAAAAACATAAAAACTGTGAGAATAATAAAAGTAGATAATCTGTAAAAAATAAATAAATAAATAAATAAAAAAAACAATAATTTCTTGTTTTATAATTACAAGTTATTTGTGTCATTTTACAGATTTTTCACTGTGATTGTACAGGTTATTACTGCCATTTTAAAAATTATTACTGAAAATACACAGATTGTCATTGTATAAATTATAACTGTAAATATATAATTTATTAATGTAATTATACAAATAATTAATGTGATTATAAGGATTATTACTGTAATTATGTAAATATAACTATAAATATATAATATAGTTTAACAAATATTTTAAGGATGTGTAGGTTAAACTCCAAAACAATTTTCTTAAAAAAAAAAAATGCAAAACTGTTTTCTATCTAATAATAAATAATAATAATAATAATTCCAAATAACACATTTGGTCATCGTTTAACAAATAAAGCAAGTGTAGTGTCATGAGAGGATGCCTGCACAACAAAGTTGAGGATCAAATTGCAGTTTATAAACAGAATCATCTTGCAATTAAAGGTTGAAACAGGACCAAGCGGGTGCGCAGATAATCCCAAGCGTAAAGGTGGCAAACAAAACAACAAAGTAAAGGAGTCAAACATGGTAAGGTAAGGGAAGGGAAACCACATAGTAATGCTCACTAAACAGTTTAAGACTCAGAAACAATGTGTTTGTGTGTGCTGAGTTTATAGTCCTTGAAATCAGTCCCTAACAATCTTCTGACTGTGTGTAATGAGTTAGAGTTAGGAACCCGGGTGTGCGAGGGGCATGCTGGGAGTTGTAGTTTGTTAAAGTAACGTGTGTGGCTTTCCAGCGATCTGCAGCCACTGGTGATATAGTTCACAGTTCGCATAGTAACATTGTTAGAGTAGTAAAATAAACATTTCATAGTTTACAGTGCATGCATTATATGCAGCCTACAAACAATAGGCTATTATTTGACTTTATTAACCTCATGTTAATCTTCATATGTTTACTATCTTCACTAAAACAATTTAACTGAATTTGTTTCCCTTTTTTTACAGGAATGATCTGTAAATATCAACGTAAAATTACGTATTACTCTCTAAAAATACATAAAATTTTCTTAGAAAGGCAGAAAAATAACGTAATACCAAATAACAAGCAATAACTGTCAATTTTATGTTAGAATTCTTTATTACAGAACATATCTGTAAAACAACAGGTATTTCACTGTTTAATGAAAAAGCTGGAAAATTCTGTAAAAAAAAATAAATACAGACAATTACCTGTAAAATAACATTTACTTTTTACAGTGTAGGTACCTCCATAGGTGTAAACTTTTTAGCAAGACAGAATTCATAAAACTTAAAGCAGCAGTATTGTGTGTGTGTGTGTGTGTTATGGAGTGTACTTGTGCGTGCCTGTCTTCTTCATGGTGTAAAAATGGTTTTATAGCTGGGAGGTCAAAATTGACCCTAAATAAAAACAATGTACTCTGTATGTGTGTATTTTGTTCCGTTTGGTCATTTACGAAAAAGTTATCAAACTTTCAGATAATTATATATTTTTTAAATACCAAAAACATATATGTTTTTTTTATTTTACAGATTATATCGCTAATAATAAAAGCTACAAAGTTAAAGGAAAGTGTGTTTTACGGGTTACCAGTCTGTCCATGATGCAGCTAATGTAGAAGCTTCTAAATAGATCTCTGTCACTGACTCATGAGTATCTAAATGCAGACTTACATATGCAAGCTGATACACAATAAATGACCCAAAGAAAACATTTTTATTTTATTTTTTTTAGATTTCTTACATCCTTTGGGTTAAAAATATCTACAATTTAGAGTTTTTACGTTTTGTTTTTATTTTTAATTTTACAGCATCCCCACTGTAGTGGACCATAGGACCATTTTAGTTTGAAACGACAGCCAAACTCAGACAACAAAACTGTACAGGATATAGCTGTAAAGGGATATTAATCCAACATTAATGTAACAAAAACAAAACAAAAGCCATTTTTTCCTTTTGTATTGAAATTCTTGGAACAGTTTAGTCTGAAAGAGAGTCCAACTTCAAAAAAAAAAAAGAAAAGAAGTGATGTTAATCCAAAACAAACTCAACATAAAAACGATTTAAAACTGATTGTCATTCTGAACTGTTTCAGTTGTTTAACTGTAATACTTCTGGAAGCATTTTCTCTTTCTGCTAATGCAAAGAAACATCTTGTATATGGTACATCTCAAAGTTTGCGCTTTTAATCATTTTGCATTCACATATCGCATTTGATCCCATGTGGTTAATCTCTAAGTCTCATTAATAAATTTTATCAATGATTTATCATATGATGTAGTAAATAGTGTGTGTGCCTGTGTGCATGGACTCAATTATAACAGAGGCTAAATGCTAGAACTGAATTATCCTGCTAAATAAATCTGAATTATTTCATACTTGTCACTCCTAGTCCACAGAGTGCGGCGTCTTTCCTGTTCTTCCCTTTCTGTCTCTGTGTCTGTCTCAGTATGCTCATCTGAGTCTCCTGCAATTTCTTCCTCTTCTTCAACAACTTCTTGTATGTTACATTCAAGTTCATCCTCATCTGTCTCCTCATCTGACAGCTCTAAGTCAGAGTCTCCCTCAACTATCTTATAAAAGAATCCTCTCTGGTTCAGTTCTGCCTCCTACAACATGCAGTCATTAATTACATTAAGATGGTTCTGATGTCCACTATAGTTGACATTTAAAAAAGGATGATATTTTGAAACACAAACAATTTCACAGCTTTGAAAGCTAAAAGTATTGTTCCTGACTCTTTAATAAACAAATATATATATATAATAATAATAGTAAAAAAGCATTTACATTTAAAATTTTACATACTCCTTCCCATAAAATGTGCTCATTTGTATGCCGCCCATTTTGGATGCAGTGTTAGAAGTGGTACCTAGCATGCCAGCCAATCAAATGACATATCACCAATATTTAAACCCTTTGGAACAACTGTGGTCGGAACCAAAGTTCACAGTGACTGTGTTCTCTGGATCGCTCTGAAGCGGTGGACTTCAACAGACAGATTGCTTACAGCCGTTGACTTGATTTCAACTCTCCTCGCCTCTCACACCCCCAAAGACGTGCCGTGCTGCTCATCACAGCCGGCTACCATTGAAAATGAATGACTTCTGGCTACTTTGACACTTTCACCGCCTTCGGTGTGAATGCACAGTAATACACCTAAAACATGGATTGCTGTAGATACTTGTCAATGGTGACGAAAGGGTTAGTATGCTAGAATAAAATAGGTTTCTTAAGCCATGCACACATATTTTTTATTAAACGTTTCTGTAAACGGGTTTTAATTTTTGAATTCAATTTCCATGCACATTAATATGCAAAATTAAATTTAAAATTAATATGCAAAAACAAAACCATGCTAGTGCATGCCAAAACAACAGGTGGCAATAAAACCCTACGCATAAAGCCACATTGGCCAATCAGAACCCTGCTAAAACATCAAAAGGCAAAAATGACCACACAAAAACACTGTAAGGACAGATTTTGAAAATCTTCAATTTGGCAGGAGTTTTCTAAATGTTTTGTTTCAGATACCCGGTACTGCATTTGCATGTGGATGAACAAGCACATAGAAAAGGATAAAAATACATGTTTTCATGTAGACCTGGTCTTAATTGAGTCTACTTACCATACATGCAAAAGTTCATGTGCGTCAATGGGTTTGAATTAAGGCATTCAAAAAAATAAAAAAAAAAAGGAAAAAAAAATGACATGACCTTCAAAATTAGACAATTACCTCAGATTGGGTTCTTTAAAGAAGCTGAACAATCTGGAGTGGTGGCACTGCCTTCTGACATGTCTTCACCCATTTAGAAAGCATTGCATGCTGACTGATGCAGCTTTGACAACGTTTTCAAAAATTGCAGAAAACAAACATGATTTTAGTTTTTAAAAATGTAAACAGTAATGCTTAACCACTGGATTTTTTTTTACCACAGTTCATTGTAAAACTGGTAATCATGTCCCTCAGAGAAATGTTACTTTTTATATATATAGTTGGCAGGATTCCAACACCAAGAACTGTTGTGATGATCAACACATGTCTAAGTCAACAAGTAAAATCAACACAGGCTCATTGTAAAAACGTACCCGCGCATACCATACATCTCAAGTTGGGAAAAGTCATTTCCAGGAGAGACAGAGATTATTTGCGGGAGATTGCGGGAGATATGCGTGTGCGACATATCTGAAGAGCGAGGAGTTGGTGGTGGTGCGCAACGTGTCTGAATAACGGGGGTGGAAGGGGCAGTTTGGGTTGCGCAATGTATCTAAATGGCGGGGAGGGATGCGGTGGTGAGGGGTGTGTATTTAAGGACCAGGTGGGAAACACACGATTTCTGGGAGATTATCAATCGTTTGCAGGCAAATGCATAGAGACACCCAGAACTTCCGGGAGATTTGGGATGTCTGGTATACATTTCTGGAGAGCGCAACTTATGTAGCCAAAGCTACGTATGGCTGCATTTCGTCTTTAAATCGAACGCTATAGGACGGTATGACGCCACCGAAGGCTTCTGTTTCTTTTTGCGCTATGACCGCTTAACTCCACGTGTAAGGCTTTTCCACTGTAACCAGTTTGCACAGTAGCTCTCCATGTACATCGGCGGACTTGAGACGCTTGAAACGTTTCCAGAAAGCAGGTAAAGCAAAAACAAAAGGCAAAAAATAAAATAAACAAGGAAATAACAGGGTGAGAATATGGTAAGATCAGAAAACGTGTTAAAAATCAGACGGCCCTTAGGGCTTTTCTTTTTCTAGATTGCTTTTAAAAACAGTCGGTTGCGTTTAGGGAAGGGGGGATTGGGTCAATCAGTGCTTCTGAAAACACTCTCAGTTGGGTTTAGAGAAGGAAGAGGGTGGGGTTTTCGGAAAGTCTACATCAGCCTCAGGACATCAGGAAATTTGAGATCTGAAAAAGCATACACAACCGCCTCTGGTGGATTTGCGAAAACAAAAACTACAAAAAAAACGTACCTCCTGCGATGTATTTTGCGATCTCCTGAAATGTATATAGATGTACGTTTCAATAATGAGCCTGGGTTGAATAAAATGTTTCAGCTCACATGTAAGTTTGTGCCTGCACATACATCATGACAAGATTTAAAGGTTTCAATGTGGTTAATTGTGCAATTTTTTTTTCTCGCACAGACCATCAGCAGCCATGGTTTTTATTGATTTAAAAGTGCCAGTGACCATTGCCTTGCATTTCATGAATCACAAAGCAAATGTTTTAAAAAACATTGGATTTATTGGCCTACTGAATAAAAAGTAAAAAGTCTTGTATGCCGTAAGGCTAAGAAAATAAAAGAAATCTCTTCAAGGGAAATGAAATATGCAGAGATGAATTGTGCACATTAAACAGACAGAATGAATTACCATTTCATTTTAAAAAGTGTATGCTTATACTGTAGTCATCTTCCTTGTTGCAAGTGGGCCCAAGTCATCATGTGGCCTCCTATGGAGTTTACAGAGGCTCCCTAGTGGGCCCCAACCACCTGAATAAGAACTACTTGCATAGATCTGTAAAGAAAAGTCGGAAAAGTTGTTTGCTATGCCATGGGAAATGAGAAGCTGTCAGATTCATAAAGAAAAAAAGACATACAATAAAACTCTGAGCCTTGGTATCAGGAAAGTTTTTAAACTGTACCTGTGTGGCCAATGCAAGTCTGTCTGAACTCGTTTCTTGTTCCCCTGGTTTTATCTCCATCATTTAATTTCTGTTCTCTCCTATAGGCATCGATAAAAGTGACAAAATATAGTCTTAATTAATGTGAAAGTAAATTATTGCAGAGTTGTTTTTTGTCATTGATGTGTCCTCCGCTACAATAATGATTACTAATTTAAAAGCACAACAGCACTCAAAGACACTTGACGATCAAGCATCTTTTTTTATTACAAAATATTCTGTGTGCGTAAAACAGAGGATGTTCCATATGACGACGCTCAAATGAATCGCCTCATCTTGTTTAGAAACTAATTTATGCACGCTAAGAATATCATATTTGGCAGTTAATCCAAATAAGAGCTTAATTAAATATGTCAAACTGGCTTGTCCTGAAAGCACCTCTGGGAAATGTTTTAATTAAAGGACGCTTTTTTACCTTTATCTGTGTCCAATTACACAATGTTTCATTGAATTGCTAAACCATGCGCTGGGATAAATCAATTTTTCTCGGCAGTCATCACAAAAACAATTAAAACGCTGCACCAGATGATGAAAGTTTGATTCAGGGCATTCATTTGGAGTATTACAGCTATTATATCCACTAATGCCAGACATTATAACACCGTTCACAATAAGTAACAGTACAACAGTCTTTCATTTAGCTCTTTCTCTAATAGCTAGTCCCACGAGGGGGAAAGAGGACGGCAATGTTCTTTCTGAGTTAAAGGCCACCACAGTGTAATACAGTTTTAAATCACACCCTCACAGGTGAAATTACGTAACTATATTGAATCTTATTGTTGCAGGCCTCTCTGGGTCCTCTTTCCGCTCGTTCGTCTCTCTCTCTCTCGCTCTCATCTCTTGACAACAGCGACACATCAACCACGCACTTGGATTTTGTTTGTTCCACCAAATGCTTTAAACAGGCAGCTTTATTCTGCTGCTTTTGGAAAATTATTTCACACAATGTGCTAATGAACGTGTGGGATATAGGTGCTTATTGAAAAGGTGCTTAATCCTTTCATCAAAGTCCATTATCCCCATTATGACACATTCCCATTTATTCAGTAAGAAAACAAAAATGTGAAAACCTCTTTGTGAAGACTAACAATATCCATGCCAGCCCTTTGTGGCGTTTTCATTTTACAAACTGTCATCCGAGTTAATTATACAAAAACACAAAGCTTCATATGAATTATGCTATTGAACCGCTGAAAGGAGTATTAGCGCTAGCCTATTAGCTTATGTTGAAGATGGGAAGACTCAAGAAGCTTTTGTGTCCAACATTCAACCTCCACCCACTGATTTCCACATTTACACTCTCCCACTTCCTGTTGTGAAGCGAGAAGTGTACTGTACTGTGCGCAAAAACACAGGAGTGATTGCTTGGCAAACTTGGCTTGTTGTACAGAGTTAATACGCAGTTTTGTGTTACACTGACAAGTGCAAACTTCACTACCCTGTAACAGGACATTTAAGCTGTGTATGTTATTATGTCATTAATAAACTGTATGTACAACCCTAAATCAGAAAAAGTTGTGACAATATGGAAGATGCAAATTAAAAACAATTTAAAAGCATATTAATTTATTGTGTTCCTCTTGATTAAAATTAATAATAATAATTATTTATTTAAATAAGCACGTTGTTAGGGAAGCAGACGGACAAACAAGGGGAGTAAATGATAAATGATGTTTATTAACAAAGCAGAGCACAAAGGTGTACTGATGGGGAGTAACTGGAGTTCGGTAGAGCTGATTATCCTTCTTTGGAGTAGGTTGGATGACAGACACTGAGGATGACCGAATGCACACACCAAAGGGCTTGAGGGGAAGACAGACTGACGATACACACAACTCTGACAGGACACCGGGAATACTGGACAGACTGGAAGCAAACAGAGATCAGGTAAGTACAAGATATGAGTCAAGTAACTAGTAACTACCAGGAGGTGTTCACTATGAGTCCGCTTCGTTGGAACGAGCCCGGACACTGAGTGATGTGAGGTGTGTGCTTTTGTAGTGAGTTGGAGTGATTGGGTGCAGCTGTGCGTGATTAGAACTCTGCGTGATGGTGCTCGTTGCGTGATACTGGTGGAAGAGCCTGGCCAATCTGTGACACACGTATTGTTTTTTTTTTAAGTTGGAACAGTAAAGCGTTTACCACTTTGTAATGTTGCCATTCTATTTCACAACACTTAAAAGATGTTTAAGGACTGAAAATGTAATGAAGTGTTTAAGGTGTAATGTTGTCCCTTTCTTCCTGCAAACAAGTCTTAAGGTGGGCAACAGTAGGGGGTCTTCATTGTCGCATTTTGTGCTTCAAAATGTGCCACAGATTCTCTATTGGAGACAGGTCAGGACTGCAGACAGGCCATTTAAGTACCTGTATCCTTTTCCTCCACAGCCAGGACTTTGTAATGTATGCAGAATGTGGTTTCGCATTGTCTTTTTAAAATATGATTGGGCGTACCTAGAAGAGAAGGCAGCATATTGTGCTCTAAAATCTCTATGTACTTTTCAGCATTAATGGTGCCATCACAGAAGTGCAAATTACCTTTGCCAAGGGCACTGACACAACCTCATATCATGACAGACCCTGACTTTTGGAAATGATCTGGATGCACCTTTACTTCTTTGGTCCAGTGCACATGGCGTCCATTTCTCCCCAAAATACCTCAATTACTGATTCATCTGACCACCATACACATTTCCACTGTGTGATGATCCATCCCAGATGCCCTCAACGGCACTTCTGGCCACTGTTAACATAGGGCTTCCTTTTGACACAGTGCAGTTTTTAGTAGTCCTGAGCCCATGAGGTGATATCGCTTATAGATAAGTGACGATTCTTGATGCAGTGCCGTCTTAAGGCCGGTTCACACTGTGCAATTTTTTATAATCCTGAATGATTGTAGCATGTCAGACTGCACGAACATGGCTCCCATGTCACACTGTAAGATCTCAGCTGTCATAAAGTCAGACTGAACAACAATGAAGACACATCAAACACGAAAGAAAACACCCCCGGAGTTTGGCGCCATCCACTCAGACGCTTTCACTATAGCGCGTTTTGAAATGATTCCTCACAGCATACGAAAACAAATTGCACAGAGCTTGTCTCAAGAATAAAACCAGGAAGAAAAAAAACTTTACATTTCCCCACGGTCACTTTAATTGTCACATGAATCGCGTCATGAAATTCGGAGCTCCTATTGGTTCTTGGATTGACGCAGCTGTTGTCACACTGCAGGAAACTGTCTGAAATCTTCTTACACTGCCAGAACTTCATCAGAGGAAAAATCGGATCGCAACGGGCACTAAGCGGCTGCCAGTGAACATGTCAAATGGTCAAAGATTACTGATTTTAGTCTAGGATTTCAGGAATCTTTTAGGATTTCCCAAATTTATCTCAGATGACAGAATCGTGGGTGAAATCTCACATTGTGAGCAGGGCTTTAGGGATCGGGGATCACGGTAGCTCAGCTTTGGCTTGCACTCTTAAACTTTACACAATGAAACTCCTCCAGATTCCTTAAATCTTTTAATTATGTTATGCACTTTTAAATGTGAAATGTCCAAATGTCTTCCTATGCTATCTTTCTTTGAGGGACATTGTTTTTAAACATTTCAGAAATTTCCTCATGTATTTGTTGGCAAACTGTCAATCCATGGCCAATCTTTGCTCCTATAGGACTAGACCTTCCTTGGATGCTGCTTTTGTTACCAAATCATAATTACAATCACCTGTTGACATCAACTGTTTCAAATTACATAATTATTTAACCAATTCACCTGATTACTAGCTCTAAATTGCTCTTGTCCCAACGTTTTTTGAAATGTGTTGCAGGTCTGAATGACAGGAAAGGATGTATATTTACAAATGAAAATGTCTTTGACCAGACAAAACATGCAACATTTTGTGTTCATATTGTCTACAATAAATACAAGTCTACGTAAATTTGGAAATCGCTGCTTCCTTTATTTGTTTGTGTTTTACATACTGTCAAAAAAAGTTCAATTTGGGGTTTTATATACAAGTCAGAATTATAAGCCCCCTTTGAATTAGTTTTTCTCTCTTAAATATGTCCCAAATGATGTTTAACAGAGCAAGAACATTTTCACAGTATGTCTGATATTTTTTTCTTCTGGAGAAAGTTTTCGGTTAGAATAAAAGCAGTTTTAAATGTTACGTTAAGCTGTATAGAAGTGTCTTGAAAAATATCTAGTCAAATATTATTTACTGTCTATTATTTACTATTTACTATTTTGTTTAGAAATGTGCTGAAATGTGCTGTCTCTCCGTTAAACAGAAATTGGGGAAAAAAATAAACAGGGGGGCTAATAATTCTGACTTCAACTGTATATATATATATGCAGCAAACAAAACACATGTCCTGGGGCCTGTACCATGAGGCCAGATTAGCTTGCTAGTCAATTAAGTTTAGTCTGAACCAATTTTGGTTTTTAAGTAACGTGAAGGTAGCTCAGCTTTAATTCTCCTTTGTTGCCATAGTATCCTATCCTTCAATATAGCTGCAAATATAAAACTTTATTTTATTTGGTAGGGGATGAATCTTTTAAAAAAGATTACACATTATCAACAATACAAACTGGTTAGCACTGTTGCCTCACAGCAAGAAGGTCACTGGTTCCAGCCCCAGATGGGTCAGTTGGCATTTCTGTGTGGAATTTGCATGTTCTCCCCATGTGTTCTCCCCTGTGGGTTTCCTCTGGGTGCTCCGGTTTCCCCCACAGTCCAAGCACATGCGGGTATAGGTGAATTGAATAGACTAAATTGGCTGTAGTGTATGAGTGTGAATGAGTGTGTATGTGTGTTTCCCAGTGGGTTGCAGCTGGAAGGGCAAAACATATGAAAACATATGCGGGATAAGTTGGTGGTTCATTCTGCTGTGGTGTGACCCCTGATAAATAAAGGGACTAAGGTGAAGGAAAATTAAATCTTCACTTACCCCGATTGAGCAAGCTGTTTTCTTTTAGCTCTCCCCTTTCATGAACAACTCTTTTCATCTTACTGTTTTTAAATTAGACCCATTATCTTTACCTGTGATTTCCGCTTACTCTATTTCAAGATGTCAATCACAGTAACTTTATGTTTCAAGGCACATGATCGACTGACTGCTTCTGATGTCCCGCCTTCATGACACATCCTCACAAAGTGATGATCAAAGCAAGAGTTAACAGAGAAAGTTGATAACATCAGGGTACTAACAAAGTCTGATTGCACAGGTTTGGTTTTGTCAGCTCAGAACTAATCCTGTAATCTTAAATCTGTTCACCCACTACCATGGTTGTAGTACTCTCTGTTGTAAAAAAATATACTGTGGTGAGGAGGCAGGGCTGAGAAATACCTTTTGAGCTTCGTCGGTTTTCCGCCTCCTTCTTGGCGGCCAGGTGGCCATGAACTTTTAGTTTGGTTTAGTTTAGTTTCTGGATCAATGATGGCTGCCTTTGAAGCACTTCTTCATGACACTTCCCTCACTCACTTTCCTTTAGCCTATTATATGCATTATCAGGGATTGCCACAGTGGAATGAACTGCCAAATGCTCTGGCAATTGTTTAACATAGCGGATGACTGTCCAGTGACAACTCAGCATTGAGAGTACACACACTATGGCCAATTTAGTTTATTTAATTCACACACATTGCATGTCATTGGACTGTGGGGTAAGGAAGATCCCCCAGAGGTAACCCACGGGAACACAGGGAGAACATGAAAACTCCACACAGAAAGGCCTCCTGGTTCATCTGGAATTCGAACCAGTAACCTTCTTGCTGTGAGGCAACCATACTAATCACTTAGTCACCTTGCTGCCTCATACAAAATTGTACAAATCTTTTGTTTCGAATCAGTGGTTCACAACTCATAATAAATCACAAACCTAATTCCAGCTATTCTCCACTGAACACTTGTCTACCTGTTTTTCTTGGATTATTTTTTATCTTTTACATAATGAATATCATTCTCTTTCACAAAGTATGCCTCCTGATTCTCCGCTCTAAGAATTAATGCATATTTCATTACATTCTCACACATTTCACAGTGCAACAATGTGTGAAACTGAGATTGTGGGACTAAAGCGCCTGCTGTAGAGTAAAAAACAGAATCTACCTGAGGGCTGTTGACAGATATGTGTGTTACAGGTCCTTTTTCAGGGTAAATATCTAGTGTGTTAATAGGGCTTTATGTGCAAAAATAGAGATAAGGTTGAGAGCAAGCGACACTGATAAAGGATAATAGTCACGATGGAGGAGCATGATTTACTCTCATAACAGAAAACACTTTCATCCACTCAAGTTTGTTTGTCCTACTTCCACATTCACAAGTTAACAGTGGAGCAGCTGACTACTGTTTTAGAGCTGTTACATGGGGAGATGATGATATCTTTCACTTCATTGAACACAACAGCCGCCCTGTGATCTTTTTCCTGTAGCGTCTCACCAGAGCACCTAAAAGAACAAGAAACAATTAAATGAATGGCCCAGAAGACTTCTGCGTTCTCTCCTGCTTGAAAATATACCATGAATATGAAAATAGCATCTGATTATAGTACTTTATTTAGAGTATAGTCGGCCGTTAGTTGATTCAAGCTGGTCTAAGTACATTAACCCTTTGACGTGGATAATCACACAGGTGTGATCAGTCTAGGCTGGTCACTGGAATGTACATTCCCACCAGTGTGATTAGAATGTTCTTTGCATCAAGTATGGCACTTGTCATATATCATTTATACGTGTTTTTAAACAAATAATGCATATTTGAGTTTCCAGACATTTAAATAAACAAGTACTCGGAAAAGATAACATTTACAGACTGAAAAAATATATTCTGATATCTATAGACACATCAAGAACTATTTTAAAAACAATCAAATGCAATGTTGCCAACTTAGTGACTTTGTCGCTATATTTAGCGACTTTTCAGCCCCCCTTAGCGACAAATTTTCCAAAAAGCGACTAGCGACAAATCTAGCGACTTTTTTGCGTGTTACTGGAGATTTTATATAGACTCTCGTGTGACCATACAGTACCATCCCTACTCTTCTCAACAAGCAGTGGGTGTTGCCGTTGGCCCCCCCCTGACTCAGAGCACTTACAGGCGGCCCAGTCCTCATACAGCAGTCTCTCCCACCTGCAGCCTGAGAGCAGATCACTCCTCTGCGTACAGATGGCAAATGATTTAGCACCGGGAGTGTAAGGTATTTCCATTGTACAGTCAAACCGATCTGCTTCTCCTTTATTTTAACAATTTAATTTGACCTTGTTCACAATCACAAGTATTTTAGTGACAGTTTTGGAACTTGTCTGAGTTTATTACATCTGAGAGATTCAAATTCACTACACATCTATATTGATATACTGTATTCAAACAGCAATAAATTTAGTTAAATTGACATGCATATATAAAGCGTAGTGCTAATAGAAATACCACTTTATTAACCATAGGCTGTTAACCAAACAGAAACACGATGACGTCAGTAATATACAAATTGATGTATGACATAATCTAGTGACATTTAGCAACTTTTCGGGCAGAGCTTAGCGCCTTTTGTTTGATAATAGTTGACAAAACTGATCAAATGATCAGTTACATCCTGTTTAGGTTATTACATTTACTCTATTATTCGTCTTATTAAACAGCCACTTACTTTAATGGATTTTGGGAGAAGTTGATTGAATGAACATGTAATCCCAGCAGATCTGTTCTCTCCACTGCAAGGCAGGCTAACATGATGGTGCCCATCACCATTCGTAGATCAAATAATGTAATCATTATTAACTATGTTTAAATGATTGAACACCTATACTTATATGAGAATCAGTATATCACAAGTTTCACAACATAATTAGGATATCTGTTAATATTTGCAGAGAAAAACAACAACAACGATTTATGCATAAATCATGGGGTTGCTGTGTCTTAAATGAAACTTTATAGAACTCACAATGGGGGTCATCAGGAGTATTTAAAACTTACACATGAAAAGGTTAAAAGGTTAAAGGTCATCTGCAATAACCAAGGAATGGGTACTGGTAGATTAACCTTAATGGGATAGTTTACATCATATATAAAAACCTATATAAGTTTATTTCTTCTGTTTAACACACCAAAAAATTCTGAATACAACTTACAGTACCAACTAGTAGTCATTCATTTCCATCGTAACCTGTAACCACCACTTTAACCTGTAATGACCAGAGCTGTTTCATCAGGTTGGATGGGGAGTGTCAGTGCACAGCTATTTGCAGATCTCACCAAAGATTTTCAGTCGGGTTCAGGTCTGGGCTCTGGTTGGGCTACACAAGCACATTTGCAGAGTTGTCCTGTAGCGACGTCTTGTTTGTCTTGCCGATGTTCTTATGGCCATTGTTCTGTTTAAGGATGAACTGTTGCCCCAGTGTTCAGGTTCAGAATTCTTTAGAGCAGGTTTTCATCAAGGGTGTCTCTGTACATTCCTACATTCATCTTTCCCTTGATGCCTGACTAGTCTCTCAATGCATGTGGATGAAAAACACCCCCACAGCATGTTGCTGCCACTACCATGCTTTACTGCATTAATGGTATAGGTTAGGTGAAGGATGGTGGCTGGTTTCCTCGAGACATAACGCTTGGCATTCAGGCCAAAGTGTTAAATCATTTTTTCATCAGCCCAAAGAATTTTGTTTTTCATGGATTTCATGGTTTTTCACAGAGTCCTTTAGGTGCCTTAATGTCTTAAAGGTGCCTAATTACACCTCATAATAAGTTAAGGTATAAATAAGGTGAACAGTATTGTCAAGCATATACACACAGTAGTTAATCTGCAATACAAAATAATGTACTTTTTCAAAAAAGTGATATATATTAACAATGTGTTTAGTGTGTTTATACGAATGTGGCTGGTGCATACAGAGAGGGATGAGTGCATTTTTACAGGTGGTTTGTCAAGCCCATTCAACTGTATGTAGTGTGTAGAGATTTTCAACAGGTTTTCATGTTGTGCATGTGGTGTGGTATGGGAGGAGAAAGGATCCTGGTTTTTGGAAGCTGGGCTTGTGTATATTTGAGCTTTCAGATATTTAAATAAACAAGTACTTACAAAAGATAACATTTACAGGCTGAAAAAATAAACGCTGATATCTATGGACACGTGAAGAATTATTTTAAAAACATAATGAAATGATCAGTCACACTCTGTTTAGGTTACTACATTCACTCTATTATTTTTCGTATTAAACAACCACTTACTACACTTAAAGGATTTTGGGAGAAGTTGATGAATTAACATATTGTAAACCCAGCAGCTCTAATCTCTCCACTGCAAGGCAGACTAACTGTGCGTTCACACCAAAAGCGGTCAGAGCGTCCAAGGCCGCCCTGGCGACAACGCTGTCTGCCTTCAGCTCCGGCGGCGAGAGCGTCAAAATTCGCTACATTGATCTCGTATTTAAAGGGGCCGTTGCAGCATATCAGATACATTCCTGCATAAAACATGCTTTCTAGTGTGAATATGTTCCGCATTTCTTATCAAATTCATTTAACAATGGAAGATCAAGTTGCATGTGGTGTGGCCTTGCTCCACTTAATTATCCAGTGTGTCTATATGACTGAAATATCCTGGAGCAGCAATACTGTTTTGTACTGTCACATGAGATTCTTGCTTTTTTAAAGATAAATATATATATAACATTAAAGCACATCAGTAACTTTTTTAATGCATGTTCCTGTGAGAAAACATTGTAAATAATTGAAAATCGGGCGACCGTATTAATCAAACCTTTGGGAACAACTGTGGTCAGAACCAAAGTTCACAGGTCTGTGTTCTCTGGGCTCCTCTCAAGTGGTGGACTTTTTCATTCTGATTGCTTGCCGCCAAACCGCATCATAGCTCATTACCATAAAGTTGACTTGATTTCAACTCTCCTCAACGCTCACACAGGCGAAGACGCACCGCGCTGCTCGTCGTCGCTTATCGCCACCGGCTCTCATTGAAATGAATGACTTCCGGCTATTTTGACGCTCTTGCCACTTTCGGTGTAAACGTATGGTAACATGATGGCGGCCATCACCCATCATGGATCAAATAATATGATCATTACTGACTAAGTTTAAATGATGAAACACCTATACTTAATTGAGAATCAGTATATCAGATGTTTCACAATATAATTAGGAAATCTGTTAATATTTGCTGAAAAAAAAAAAAAAAAAAAAAAAAAAAATATATATATATATATATATATATATATATATATATATATATATATATATATATTATATATATGTTGCTGTTACTAATATTTGTAAGCAAGATATATTATATTAATTGAATGGGGTGTACTAATTGATATGTACTGTAGCATAATTATAGGATGCATTGTGTATATACTTCACTAAAAAGACATGTCTTTAATCTAGATTGAAACTGAGAGAGTGTCTGAGCCTTGAACATTATCAGGAAAATTATTCTAAAGTTTAGGAGTCAGATGTGAAAACACTGTTCCAGTTCTTATGGAAAGCTCTCCTCTATCCACAGAGAAACACAGAAGCTCTTTCAGAGTGAATATTGAGTTTTCAGTCACCTCCCTGACTAAAGCCTGTCTACCCCAATCATTCAGTTTGAGTCTAGAAAGTGTCCTGGTGGTTCCAAACTTCTTACATTTATAAATGTTGGAGGCCACTGTGCTCATAGTGACCTTCAACGAAAATGTTCGACCAAAATCTGAGCAAAATATATACTAACCCATCCGCTGGGTTAAAAATGTGATAAAAAATGTAACCTAGTGGACATGTTTGCCCATATTTTACCCAAATTTGGGTTGAAACATCCCAATTGGGCATAAAATGTTTATTCATTAATTCATTTTCATCTGCTTTTCTGGGGCCAGGTTGCATTCTTAAGAGAGAACCCCAGACTTCCCTCTCCCCAGACACTTCCTCCAGCTTCTGCGGGGGGATCCAGAGGCGTTCCCAGGCCAGCCAAGAGACATAGTCCATCCAGCGTGTCCTGGGTTTCATCCAAAGACATCCGAAACAGATGCCCGAGCCACCTCAGCTGACTTCTCTAAATGTGGAGCAGCAGCGGCTCTACTCCGTGCTCCTCCTGGGTGACAGAGCTCCTCACCCTGTCTATTAGGGTGCGCCCTGCCACCCTTCGAAGGAAGGAAGCCTTGATTTCGGCTGCTTGTATCCGAAATCTTGTCCTTTCAGTCATGACCCAAATCTCATGACCATAGGTGAGAGTAGGAATGTAGACAGACTGGAAATATTGAGAGCTTTGCCCTTCAACTCAGCTCCTTTACCACAACGGACCGATACATTGACCACATTACTGCTGCCACAGCACCAATCCACCTGTCAACTCACATTATCTCCTTTCCTCACTCGTGAACAAAAACCCAAGATACTTGAACTCCTCCAACTGGGGCAAGGACTTTCCTCCAAGCTGGAGATGGCAAAGCACCTTTTTCTGCTGGAGCACCATGGCCTCGGACTTGGAGGTACTGATTCTCATTCCAGCTGCGTCACACTCGGCAGCAAACTGCCCCAGTGCATGCTGAAGGTCCATGTTCGATGAAGTTCATTGACATATTATCCATGTCGGACCATTAGTTGGTAATGTCACTTAGAAACACTAAATGTCTGTACACATGTGGTTTTTGCTGTCAAGCACTCACACAAGACTAAAGATTGAAGATGTAACATGCTGTAATCATTTTCATACCCCTATAATGTTGTTGTTGTGTAAAAATACAGCCAAAGCAAATATAGAGATTCAGAATATTCAAAACCAAATGCCATTATCTACTAATGCATAACTGCAACTGCTATATCCATTTGTAGATCTACTTTCAAATCTAGGTCAATGACAAAACATCAGATGCATATTCCTGCACAAGTCCCACATTGTAGGTTTATAATAACGCATATCTAGGGCACTCAATGAAAAGAGAGGAACACAGATATGTTTTAAAGCTTCAATTTGAATTTTCAAATCTATTCTGGCTTTATGAATTCCTCCTAGGTCTAACGCTCCTGGGTACAGTACATACAGTACTTCAAACACTAGTGGAGAGACAACATACAGTACAGTGAGGTGTAGTGATGAAACAGGAACAGAGTTGTTTCAGTACAGGCCTCAAGGTTTAGTTCACAACACAACCATTTTGACCCTCAGTTTAGAGTTTGAGGCTACCAGCCAGGATTAAATAAAACAAGTGGAGGGAATATACAGCTCCTCATCATTTTATTCATCGATCTGGATCTTGACTAAAGTCAGTTGAGGATGCACCATGAGATCAGCCAATGACTAATACAAAAAAGTGGAAGAGGAAGCCTGTTTTGCTTTAGTTTCAATCAATTAAACAAAACTTTGGTCACTCACACTTTTTCCAACTGTTAAAGCAACTAAGCCGATAAGCACCCAGCCAAAACCAGTCAAATGCACACAGTGAGCTTCATCCTAAAGGAAAAAGCAAAGCAGATATGCACTATAAAACTTGATAACCTTCAAAAAATGTTGGTGCTTTTTTGGAGCCCATTAGAGTATCGCTCCATAGCTTGCTGCAAGCTTCAGCCGCAAAGACCTCTTTATCTCAAAGTGAAACTAAATGAAAAGCGCGGTACATGCAGTGAAAGAGATAAACTGAGAAGGAATAGAGGGTAAATGTGATGAAACGAGGTTTGAGGAAGTGAATGAGGACATCAGCACTGGAGGACTGATAATAAGATTGATGCACCAACAACAATGGATTCACACGGTGCACTAAAAACAAGCACACAGCACAGAGTAATTGAGTGTTTCCTTAAAGGGGTTGTGATTGGATGAGGATTAATGTATCCCCCGTTGGATGATCCATCTTATGCTGGTAGTTGTTGTGTTTTGAAATGTGATAGCTGTTTTTTTGCTTGTCTAAGCATGTCATTAAATGGCCATTGCAATTTTTTTATCCAGCAACTGTGCTCCAAAAACCAGCTGGACAACTGGTGGCTGGTTTGCTACTGGTCAAATGTAGTCTACCAGTTTACACCAATGGACCCTTTTCACATTTCCAGGTTTTTAGTAGTGCAAGTTGTCATAGTAGGGTAAACTTAGAGCACAGTGAATGGGAGAGTACAACACATATAAATATATATTTTTTTACAATGATAATTGCTGAAATAAGAAAAGAAAAACTCAACGACAGTGTTTTCAAAACGTTCAGAAAAAGTAAAAAATGGTGGCAGACTGATTTGATTGAATAACAAATTTACTGTTCTGTCAATAGACACTGCATTAGAAACACCTCACACAAGCGGTAATTCCTTTTGTGCAATTTGATGCAAAGATGAAATAATACATACATAAATGCATATAAATGTTCATACTGCAGTGCTTCCCACACATAGACTATACTTGGGTGGGCCACCCAAGTATATTTGGTGACATTTATTTTTTATTATCATCATCCTTTTATGCTTTTTTGTATCTGTCAATATTCAAACATCCACAATTAACTAGTGGAAAAATCTTCTCTCGCACTACATGTTTACTTCTCGTTGTGTGTGTGTGTGCAAGAACTGTCACCACTCCCACAGACAACCTCACGTGCTCTGCCGAGACCACAGAGATGTGCCATTTTCAGGCTTAAAAAAGCATCCGTCGGCAGTCTGGGGTTTACAAATCTTGTAAAATGTCCAGTATTTAGCTTTTGGTTCTGTTTTCTAAACCGTCATCTTAGAAAACAGAAATTAGATTTGCAGTTGACAGTGCGTGCACAGCCGCAAAACAAACAAACAAAAAAACATTATATAATTAATTATTTGATCTAAACGACTCAGATAAACTTTCCTATATACTCAGAGAGGACAAAATTATATCTAAACTGGCAGCAAAATATATGTACACCATTAGAAATGGTCAATCAACTCATTTGCCTTTTTATTTCATAGATGTTTTTTTTCTTTGTGTCATTTATTTTTCACTTTTGCTGTATTTTTTTTTTTTTTTTTAATTTGATGATGTTTATACATATATTACATATTTTATACATACCTAACATGCTTTGGCAATACTGTGCACAATGTCAGCAACAGATTTTACCTGTCAGTAAGTGCACATGGCTTCTGAATAGAATAAAAGTAAAACAAATAGTGGATTTCTTTTATAATTAAAAAAAAAAAAACCTGTGTATAATAAATAAAAAAAAAAATCACTTTTTTGTCGCATGTAGCATGTGCCGTGGGTAAAAGGTGTGTTTCAATTCAGCTACCACCGCAAGTATATTTCAAACCTGTGGGAAACCAACACAATCTCTCGGCAATTCGTAACTTAGAATGATAAGAAAGAAAGGGGGAGACAGAGAAAATGAATCTTTGGACAATGTCTTGGTGATGAAAGTGGAGCAATGAAAAAGCTGGCAGAAAAATGGTGGGTAAAGTGGATGGACAGATGGATGAAATGTGCTCTGGGCCTCAGCGAGTCCTTTGAGGAAGGCAGAAATAAAGATGCGCAGCTCACAGGGGTTAAACATGAGAGATTCAGGAGGATTGTGAGTCATGTTGACTGCTCACAATGCAGAACAAACACTGTGATACTCAAATCTAATAGATTCTCTCATCCGCTGCTCTCTTTCTTGCACACTTGGTGATGAGGGAACCACAGTGGATGATCAAGAAGCTTGTCTCATGGGTTTGTTTGAGAATCCAGTGTGCCGATTCGTATCTGCTTTTTTACATTCCTCTCTGTCAGCCCTTGGCCTGAGAGATGGATTGCTGACTCTGATCACTTGTTTGGTATAGAATGCGTTATATATTCAACGTTGGGGAGGAACTAAAGTAACTAAATGTAATCACAGCCTTTGAAAAATGAATAACTGGATTTGCAAATGTTTGCAAAGTTAATAGCATGAGAGTTATGTCTGAGACGCTACTGTAAGAAACAAATAAACAAGATTCCAGTTAGCAGATACACGTTTTCAGCAGAGCTTAGCAGAGATTGCAGTCCATTATTTTCAATATGGTGGAAAAAAGTATTTTCAAATATATTTTAAATGTATTTCAAAATATACAAATATATTTGCTAAACTATATATTACTAAATTGGCCATAGTGTATGAGTGTGTATGGATGTTTCCAAAAAAAAAAAAGCTTAAAGGGGCAAATAATTTTGACCTTAAAATGTTTTTTAAAAAATTTAAAATTGCTTTTATTCTAGCCGGAATAAAACAAATAAGACTCCAGAAGAAAAAAAAAATTATCAGACATAATATAAAAATTTCCTTGTTCTGTTAAACAGCATTTGGGAATTTTCCGGGAGGGCTTGGCTAATAATTCTGATTTCAACTGTATACAGTTTCAGTTTTTAAAGCAAACTATTTTAAGCAAACTGACGTAATCAAGAAATGTCTTCAATCATGTAATGTACCTTGCAATCAAGTTAATGTGCTCTTGGCTTCAGTTTATCAAAGACTTACCTGAGTTCATCCATTCAGTCAAGTTTCTATCCATACCGGCAAAAAAAGGAGACTTCATCTATTAAATTCCTTGATTTTTGTCATCATGATACTTGTCTGAACTTACTGTACCTGTTTCTGTTGATCTCCTCGTCAACATTAATCCTTGCCAGAGTTATCTTATTGTTTTCTTCTCTGCTTAATGACATTTGCACACAAAGCACTGGCAAAGTAACTGACAAAGTAAAACTTGCATCCTAACATTTTTTTTTTAAATTCAAATACAAAATTATTCAAATAATTTAAAATAAAGAAATAATTTTAAAATATATTTTTTACATTGGTTGATTGATGTATTGATTGACTTGATCAGATTACAGAAAATGTATGTTAATACTACGTGCAATGGGAGCTCAGATTCCAATGACTATACATCAATCAATCAATAAATAAATAAAATCAAGAAATTAATAACTGTGTTATGATCACTAGCCATCTAGCATGTGCATATCACTGGAGAACTACAATTCTGGCACTGAACTGCGCTACATTTCCCACCAGGCACCTCACATACACACCAGTTCCAGATCACCACTAATTATTTGCACACAGCTGTGGCTCATGAAGACTCATTAGTTGGACTAAATATATACCTTAGTCTTGTTCACCTGTAATATTATCAAGTGTTGTGTTGTACCTGTAAACCATTGCCTGCCTGACTACTTATTAATAGACTGCACGTGGATCCTCAACTCTGTTGTCACTTGACTCCCTTGTTACAAATTGAATGAATTAATGAATGCAGTACATAACAAATGCATATTTCTAGATCTTTAAACGTGTATGTCTTAAATAGCTTCAAAAGCTGTAGTTTTCTTGATAAGCTACAGTTTCAAAGCAAATCTGATGATATTGAAGTAAAAATGAAGCTAGAATTGAGGTTACAGAGTCAAAATAACTCATACTTGACACTGCATGATTCATGCTTGACAAAGCTTTTAATACTTCCAAACTACCTTTGTGTTTACCAATCTAACCTCCTACAGAGCTTCAAAATATCAATAAAAGGAGACTTAGTTCTCGATATTTACAATGTTTTGGTGAATCAACAAATATTGCACATTATAGATGGATGGATGGATGGATGGATGGATGGATGGATGGATGGATGGATGGATGGATGGATGGATGGATGGATGGATGGATAGATAGATAGATAGATAGATAGATAGATAGATAGATAGATAGATCAAAGCAATTTGTCTTATATGAATGTGCCAGACTATGTCGTTAAAAGTTCCCTCTCAGTCCTTGAAAGAGAATTGGTTGAAAGAAAAGGGAGGAAAAAACAAAGCACTGAAGAAAAAAAAAAACAAACAAAGCAAAAGAACACAAGTGTTTGTTCATTTTCTGTAAAATGATGCTGCAAAACATGTTGACTTCACCCACAGCTATGATATAGGTCATGATTGATGTTTAGCTATTTACTTGCTGGAAATTAGTTGCAGCACAAGTCACAGATCTGGCTCGACAGACTTTCAGCTACTTTAATATCCTCCTCCTCCATACACAGTTTGTTTTCTGTGGATGACAGTCTTAAACTGCTTTCAACATATTTATCTTAAAGATGCCTTGAAGATGAACACCTTAAACAAAATATTTAAGCTGAAACAAAGTTTCTTTTCATGCTTAACTGTTATTTATACTTTTTAAATTATTTCCTCGTGACCACTAGAGTGATTTTTTTTTTCTGTTCTACAGTCAAAATAAAGTGTAAACATAAGCATAAACATAAAGGTAATTGGATTTTTTATTAATAAGACCAACTGCTCGTTAACACAAATTTCTAATCAGCCAACTCACTGCATATAGGCATGTAGACATAATCAAGACGATCTGCCGCAGTTCAAACCGAACATCAGAATAGGGAAGAAAGGTGATTTAAGTGACTTTGAACATGGCATGATTGTTGGTGCCAGATGGGCTGGTCTGAGTATTTCAGAAACTGCTGATCTACTGGGATTTTCATGCACAACCATCTCTAGGGTTTACAGAGAATGGTTCGAAAAAGAGAAAATATTCAGTGAGCGGCAGTTCTGTGGGCGCAAATGCTTTGTTGATGCCAGAAAGAAAGGCCAGACTGGTTTAAGCTGATAGAAAGGCAACAGTAACTCACATAACCACTCGCTACAACCGAGGTGTGCAGAAGAGTGTCTTTGAATGCACAACACGTCCAACCTTGAGGCGGATGGGCTACAGCAGCAGAAGACCACATCGTATGCCACTCCTGTCAGCTAAGGACAGGAAACTGGGGCAATAATTTGCTCAGGCTCACCAAAATTGGACAATAGAAGATTGTAAAAACATTTCCTGGTCTGATGAGTCAGGATGCGAATGGACAGAAATATACAGTGGCTGTAAACAGCCTGTTTCTTGTAAATAAAGATGAAATAATGGAACAAAGCATTACAATTCCTTCATTAATCATTAAAAATCTGTTAACAAGCTTTATTATCATTCTAAACATGTTAAGTGCAATGAGGATTCATTTTGGAAATAAAAACTAAAGAAATAAAAGACAACTAAAATGAAACTACAAACATTCAGTCATTTTCTTTTCGGCTTAGTCCCTTTATTAATCAGGGGTCGCCACGGCGGAATGAGCCGCCAACTTATCCAGCATATGTTTTATGCAGCAGATGCCCTTCCAGCCACAACCCAGCATTGGGAAACACCCATACACTCTTGCATTCACACTCACACATGCATTTCGCCCAATTTAGCTTATTCAATTCATCTATACTTTGGACTATGGGGGAAACCGGAGCATCTGGAGGAAACCCACAAGGAGAAATACAAACATAAATAAATAAATAAATAAATAAATAAATAAATAAATAAAAGTGTTTTAGCCTAATTACAGAGAGATGTACAGTGTTTGTTATTTATGTGATAGGACTGAAACAGCCAAAAAATAAGCTTTTCCTTTACGTTTTCATTTACAGTTTTCATTAACATTTTTTTTTTGTTGATTATATTTTACTTTCTCATTTTATGTCTTAATTGTTGCACACAAATAATAAATAAACAATTAAATAGTTCTAAATAATAATTTATTAAAATACATTACACTAAAAAAAATGATTCAAAGATGATTCCTTGGATTTACTACATTTTTTTGAAGTTAAGGAGTTGTAAACAATTTATTTGGGCTGAATTTAAACCAACAAATTAAGTTGAACATTACTCAACTTAATTTGTTTGTTTAAATTCAACCCAATTCAATTGTTTGCAACAGTTTTGCAGACATCTTTTTTTACTGTACCAGCAAAACACGGAGAAACAGTCCGGCGCATTTTCTAAAGGTCCCTAAAGGTGAATTCTGCTTCATTAAATACATAAAAATAAATTGACCTACCTCAATCACTAAAATTATAATATAAATATTAACACACAGATATGGGCACTTTAGGTACTAGCATGCAACCCAGTTGCAGCTTGTGTCTTTTTTTCTGAGAGCGTATGACATTTGCAAGTGTGCTGATACACTCTCTTGAAGAAGATGAACTATGTGAATACAGGTGGAAAATTGGCACTAGGATTAGATGTCTGGAGAAAGCTTGGGGATGGCTATGCCTCATAGGGGTTGCAGGCTTTGATGTTGATGATGATGATACACTCTCTTTTATGTCATTGCTTACCTATAGCTGTACTTCATATTTTAGGCATTTTTGCCCTGCATCTAGTGGATTCCAATCCTTGTGTGCGCATCTTGTGATGTTGAGGTCTTGTGAGGACTGTTTTAGGTGAAACAAAGGCTCTCTCTGGAGTAAAAAGCTGTGCCGACCTCACTTCTACATAACAAGTGTGAAACATTCCTTTACCCAGGGTTAAAAGCAGTGTTTACTACAACAGCAACAAACATGGTCAAAGCCAATAAGAGACTATGGTTTGATTCAGTTTTTTCCCTTTAGCCTTTCATCAAATATCAGACAAACAAATTCCGTAAATGTTTAATAACACAGTGCATCTACGAAGCGGATTTGAAGAGGATTCTGAGCTTAAACAAAAAGAAATGCAAATGCGGATGGAAACACGCTGGCCGGTCATCAGGGGCAGAGGAAAACAATTAGCCTCCCAGCCATTTCTGCTCACTGGATGTCTGACCACCTGCAAGACAGTAATCACAGACAAACAGCAAAGCACAAGAGAAATCCCCTTTTGGCGTCCCACGCAGAGAGAGATTGCCACCAAAGACCATCAAGTTCCTTCATTTATTTATTTATTTTTTCTCCCTCTATTGTATTCATTGGATATTCATGAGCAGAAAGGCAATAAGAGACTCTCATAATCCTATAGCCAGTGGCAATGTTTAGACTCCCAATTGGTTCCCAACCGGTTGAGGTTGATGAAATATGAGGTTAATCAAAAGGGGAGGACTTTGATGTGAAACTTAGCTGCTAATAATGTTAGCTAAACTGGCATCCACTCTGCTGTTTATTATGATTCAGAGCGCTTCGGCTTTATGCACAAATATGCCACCATTTTTCTTCCTGTATCCTGTCTCTTTCTGATTAATGCTGCTCGTTTTAAACCCTAATGTGTCCAAGCTTGTTTAAAGTCTCTCACTGAGTTCTGTTCAGAAGATGTTAGCGTAAAAAGCTGATAAACAACCACTGCAGTATGGGAAATGGAGATTATGCCAGCTGCTAAATTACAGCTAATAAACTGAATCAGTAATCCTTATTTACAGCTTTAGGTTTTAATTACTACAAAACTGGATTGCTAAATGTTAAAGATGAAGTCTATAATTTATACGCTTTCGTAGCTGTTGATTAAAATTCACAAATTGGGTTTTCAGTTAAAGGATGTAAATACATTTTTAAAAAGGCTATAGGATGTTTCAAAAGGTCATTATTTTATTTATTGGGTGTATAGAAAAGGTTAACATGCTTCAGTATTTTAAAAAACCCTTTTTTTCACATACTGTACATTATTGCATCACATCTATTTCCAGTCTTGGAAAGCTCCGCCTTCCAAAAAGGCCCATAAAGTTAATTGTCGAAAAACGGATCTTGTCATGTAAAAACAACTACATTTTTTAAACTTAAAAGTGAACTATGATTAAAAAATGAATCTGATTAGAAACGCTATCGAGTAACTGATTGAATAATTGGTTAATAACAGTATATTTTTAGGGCCAAAACTTAGTGTGCATATACATGAAGAACTTTTCTTTCAGTTTTTTTTTTTTTTTTTTCAGTTCACTTCAGGAAACAGTCATGACTAGCGGGCTAGTTAGTTACTATGGTAGCTATGGTAGTCTTGTGATCATACTAGTAGTTAAGTAGCAAGTTTCTTCATTGTTTGTACATTGAATTCTACCCTGTATTCTACATTGAATTCTACTTTGTATTTTAACACTGTAATTACAGAGGCAGGCATTTCGACTGCTTTTAAATTTTGTAATTTAATAACCATCAAAATAAAACCCATTTTAATAGTACCCAGACTTTTCAAAAATCTGTGTATAATTCATAATATATTTAATATATTGGACGTTATTTTAATAAAATTACAAGGCACAAAATGGTTCTAAGCATTTCTACCTTAAATAGATTTAATTGGTGAAGTTTTTTGTTTTTTTGCTCAGCTAATAAATTATATTTGTTTTAAATTCAGAAATGGCTTTCAATACAACATTTTCAATGTGGTGGAAAAAACATTGCTCTCCCACTTGTGTGAGAAACCCACCTTCGTGGGCAGACTAGTAATCTGAGACCCCTATCTCTGTGGCCTGTAGCGTGGTGACAAAATGCATGTCGACGTCATGTGTTAGCATCAAACGGCAACATCATGCTCTCCCTCATGAAGCTAAGACAGAAGTGACTGAAACTGCAATTCATCGAAATTCCGCTAGTCCTGGCTCCATAATAGAGCACATTTCTATTGACCCCACTGTAAAATGGGCAACTTTACAGCTGAAAAAAAATGTTGTTTACAGCCCGGTACAAAGAACGATTTTGGTTCATATAGCTAATAATACCCTTCATGACAACTGTGAGTGAATTTTTTTTATAACCATTTCATTTATATTAAGTCTGCATAATTAAGGGTGTGGCCACTTGAGTAGCTTCATTTGCGCTCTTCAGAAACCTGTGGGTGATGTCACAGATACTACGTCCATATCTTTTACCTTCAGCTCTGAATTGTGAATCAGAGAATAGGTGTGTAAACTACACTACCTGACAAAAGTCTTGTCGCAAAACCCAAGTTTCTAGTTGATCATTTAGCATCAGAAGTGACTTGTATGAAAGGAAAAGGCTAATGTAAAAGGGAGTTCATCAAGATTCTTTGGATTCAATTCAATGCCTCCTTCTTCATCTTACCCCAGACATGGTCAGTAATGTTCATGTCTGGTGCCTGGGCAGGTCAATCCTTTAGCACCTTGACCTTCTTGGCTTTCAGGAACTTTGATGTGGAGGCTGAAGCATGAGAAGGAGCGCTATCGCTTCTGGTCGTCTGCAGTATTTGTGATGATAGTGATGCAGTTCAACAGATCATTGGAAAAATCTACATTCTGCCACTTTTCCAAATGATTTTTTCAACTAGAAGTCAAGTTATTATTTGTTGTTCTTGCAACTGGGATTGATGACAAGATTTTTGTCATGTAGTGTAAAGTAAACTGATGCAGTACGTCACATTGCACATGCACACTTCAATGTACATGACATCACTGGGCTCCAGGCTGTTTGAGTAATTTTTATAGGCTATATCAGGGGTTCTCAAACTTTTCAGCCCGCGACCCCCTTAATAACTATTCCAATGACTCATGACCCCCACTTTCCTAGTAGGTGGTTATTAACATAAAAAAACATTGTACACAACAGTGCACAGACACCAATAAGAACTATATAAACAAGCTTACTGACAACACAAGTGCAACAGTCTAACAGCCATATAATTTTTCATAGTCATTATTCATTTGAATAATTTTTTATTAACCTCACTTAATGAGAGTGGTGGGCACACTGCTTACAGCACAAGACCGCCACTCGGAGATCATCCTTTATGTTTAGTCAAAGCATATATTTTTAATGTACGTGAGTGCCGTAAAGGAGTCAAAGTTGTGCCGTAAAATCAATCTGCTGCAGCTAACACTATTGCTGTGTCTTTAATCTAGTATAATAACCCCAGGGGTCGCAATCCAATGGAAAAAGAATTGAAAGGCTGATGGCTTTTTATTTGCATGTTGTTATTTTATGTAACTATTAAATACTATTTTGGGTAACACTTTATTTTGATTGTCCATTTGAGTATTAGTAGACTGTCTGCTTAATATCTGTTGATACTGCTCCTTCAACAGACATTTAACTGACTATAAGAAACTTTGCAAGCACATGTCAACTTACACTAACCCTAACCTCAACCCTAACCCCAACATAACAGTCTAGTTATAATCCAATGAGAATTAGTAAATGTAACTTAAATTCAACAAACAGCCCATCAAAATGAAGTGTGACCCTATTTTGTCTTCTGTAGGTTATGGATCAAATGTGGTAGATCTAATAGTTTAATAACATATATGATACTTTTGGAAATCCCCAAGCGACCCCCCCCCCCCCTCCCTTTGGGAGCCATCAACAACAACAACAACAAAACTCATTGCATTCAGAACTTAATTCTAAAATTGTAAAGTTTCATATGTAAATATAACAAAAAATTAATTTGGGACAGTCTAATGGGAACAGTCAAAAGGGCTGCTATTACCATTAGTTCCCCACATAGCAAAATATCTCTGGCCCACACAATCAGCTTTTGCTTGGCCCACATTACGGTACATGACTGGACCAAGTCTGGCTTCCAGATAAGGGCCAAACATGGACCACATCTGGGTCAAGTCTCAGCCAAGTTAATAACCCATAACTAAGCCTGATCTGGGCCAGATATGTTGGAGTGTCACAACTGCAATAAAATTGATAAACCCATAAACCATTACACTTTAGGCATGCTATGGGTGTGCTTTTTCTCGAAGCGACCTGATTGGTAAATTTTGCAACTACTGTCAAACCTGGGCCACATGCTGTATGCCAGTGCCGGATGAATGCCTTCTGTGCCAAATCTGTGCCAGAATTCTTTGCTACCTGGGTCCAGTGTTAAAGTGAAGAAGCATTTAAACACTCTACTGTAGAGTGTTTAAATGAGACTGTAGCTGTCCTCCACATGTGATAGAAACAAAATGCTATTGGTTCTTTAAAAAAAAAAGTGGAAGAGCTGCCCACCCAGTTTGCATGCTTATTTCAACATGTTGAATGATGCAGTGTGTTTCAAAGCATTCAAGGTTTCCTCCAGGTGCTCCGGTTTCCCTCACATATGCTGTAAAACATATGCTGGATAAGTTGGCGGTTCATTCTGCTATGGCAACCCCAGATTAATAAAGGGACTAAACCGAAAAGAAAATGAATGAATGAACTATAATAGGCCTATACTTCTTTTTTGATACAGTTTTTCACCTATACATATTCAGCTGCTGCCAAAACAAATATGACCTTATAAATCCAGTTCACTCCTGCATTTCAATTCAGCCCTTCACAAAACACTGCAGCGTGTATGCGGTCACTAAAAGCAGAATGCTAAAAGTAGCTGTTGACAATTATTGATGATGCTAATGCTAATATAATTTTAACCACTTAGTTTCTCTGGTTACTTTAATGTACTGTTGAACCATAAAGAAGCTTTTGTTCAGTCAAGTCATTCTGATGTTGCACAACAGTAGATCAAATGCGTCTTTATAGGAAATATGAGCAGTGAGCTATATTAAATTAATTACTCTTGTGGCCATAAAACATGGCAGCCTCAATATATAAATACCCCGCTGTGTGCATGAAATCCCCATTGGGAGTTTAATGCAGTGTGTTCTCACAAGCACTGAAAGCAAGGCAGTCATACAAAAGATATATGAATAATGTTGCTGGTGTAACTTAAAATATTACAAATGCTGGCTTTAATCCATTTAGTGGAGCAGGGTTGCGTACACCAAAATGATGAAGGAAAAGGATAAGATGAAATATGATTTCAGGAAAAAAATTATGGGGAACTGTAAGCTGACTGTATGCTAGAAAAAATGTGATCTTGTATAACCATGCTATTTTCATGGGTCACTGTTGGCATAAACATTATTAAAGCATTATGGAGAATCTTTACCTGATTTCCTGATGTTGTCCAGAATCATGATGGTCAGGGTTGATATCACCTGGGGCCTCATGTATCAACGCTGCGGACGCACAATAACGTTGCGTACATCAGATTTCACGGTCACGTTTGGATTTACTAACCATAAAATTAACGTGAGAATTTGCGTTGGTCCACGCCAACTTCATGTCTGGCGTACATGTATTTCTTGTGTGTGTTTGTTTTATTTCCATTGGTGACTCCTAGAGGCAATTATGTTAAATTGCACACTACAAAGTATCTTTGAGATGTGCAATGCCAGCTGTATGGGACAGGATTATCCGCATGTCTAGCAGGTATATAAGGTTTCCATACCATACAGTTGATGTAATCGGAGCGATCGACTGCACGCACATTGCTATAAAGGCGCCATCTAAAGACAAACTTGCATACGTGAATCTGAAACATTTTCATTCAATAAATGCGCAAATAATATGTGATGCTCAAATGCGCTTTACAAATATTGTGGCAAGGTGACCTTGGTCAACCCATGATTATTTCATCCTTACGAACAGCATGGTTGGGATGAGGCTCCAAGGTGGCAGGCACTCGGTCAGTTTTAGAGTGGGCGATTGGGCAGCTGAAATGCCTGTGGCGCTGCCTTGATTAGAACAGAGGGGTGCTGCTATACCGCCCTAACATAGTATTGCTCTAATACACCTGTGTCTCCCACAGACACAGATACTACTCCAGACAGTAAAGTGTCACCCACAATTGAGGCAAATCTCTCCTCAAAGGGTGTTAGTTCAGCATCCCCTGTTCCCCCGCCTCTTCGGTCCACACTTTGACGGTGCACCGCTGTTCTCCTCTTAACCTGCACCTTTCCATCGGACCATTTCGGTTTTTAATTCATTAACAGTGCGTTGTTCAGACCCCACTGCGTTAACCGCGTCAGCTAAACTCTTCCAGTCTATTTTTTTTCTTTTGTTATTAATTCTGGAGCACAAAGTTGTAAATAACACAATTTTTCTCCGTTCTACCTCTGATAGGAGCACCTCCGATTCACATTCTGTGAAGTTTCTCTTCTTGCTGCTTGCTTTTGCCATTGCTTTTTCATTTGGTTTTGCCAAACTGGAATCATTACCATATTTATTAGGGGGAGGAGGCAGGGAGGTGTTTTGCGCTCGTGCACGTGCGCTCAGTTTCACATTAATTCGGATGTACAGAAAATATGCGTGGCATTCTGCGTACACAGTGTTTCATACACCTGAATTTTATACTGCGTACGCACATTTACAGCTTTGTCCGTTCGCAATGTTTTAGTATGAATTCAAAGCAAGTCTTTGTACATGAGGCCCCAGGAGCGCAACTGCACATTTACTGAGCGATATGTTGGTTCAGGCTTTATCAAAGACAACAGTGGATTAAACTGAGATTCATTTGCTGCTCTTTACTAAGTAACTATAGTAACTTTAATTGATATTTAAATGCAGTCAATAAAAAAATTTATCTTTTGAAGCTGACGGTCCATAAATGTATGTCTATCAAGTGTCCACCATAAAGTCAACTTTACACCAGCCCTACGGCTTTAGCTCATAAATTATACTGTTTTTCACATACTATACAAGATGGAAGAATGTGATTTCATGCGCAGTACAGGTGTGGCCGTGCCTGGACAAAATCCACCACGTCTGCATGTATGTTAAGTAAAAGCCCAGTGACTAGGCGACAAAAATGAATAATAAATAATATGGCAGCGCTGTCACTCCCAAAAACATTAGAAGTTGATTAAAAGCATGGTAATAATAGTGTGGGTTAAGCTTACCAATCTCTTGTTATCCAATTGTCATGGCAGTTTTCATTTTAAGGTGTTGTTTGTTCTGTTTTTCATTTTCTATTTTGTGCTCCATATCTCTTTATTCTTCTCGCCATTTTGAATATGTGACTGTAACCGAGCAACGCAATAATATAGCTCGGATCAATCAAATGGTCAACGGAAGGGGAGGGGTGGTCTAATTTTTATTAAATAAAATACATTATACTTGTATAAAATGCAAAATAAACATTTTTTTAAATATTTATTTTTATTATTTGAAACTTCAATAAGTTCATTTTGAGAATTGTTTTGACACAATGGTACCCCCATGTGTGGTGCCCCTGCGCCGCATATACTGCATATACTCTTTTTGCGCCCCTGACAATCACACAGTCTAAGGGAATGGAATATGAAGATCTCTCTCTATCAGACCTTGAGCTGTAGGTTTGAGTCATAGACAGACATATATTACTTATAGTGCCAGTGCAGTGAGTGACCCTTGACCTGGAAATGTTGCCACAACAGTCCAAGATGAAGCAGATGGGAGGCTTGTTTCTGGCTATGTTTGGAATGAAATACTAGCTTACTACTGCCTACGCGTTAGGTTAAAAATAGTGACTGTGCATTAACATTTACCATTGTTCAGTAAACAACTGGGTGGCTGAGGCTGAGAAGTTCACATTAAGTATTGTGGAACCTTATAGCATTTTTTTTCCAGTGGATATACACATCAGAATCTTGACAGATGTATTATGTAATCCAGATGCTTTTCATGCTGCTGTTTTATGAATAGTGACACTGAACAATGGATTTGTTCTATTAAAAGTGTTCAAGAAGCAAATAAGCAAACCTTAAACGTGTTAGACTTCATGTAATTCTTACATTTCTATTAGTTTGAATGTATTTCAAATGCTCACTATATAAATTCATTCATTCATTTATTCATTCATTTTCATCCATTTTTCCGGGGCCAGGTCGCGGGGGCAGCAGTCTTAGGAGAGAACCCCAGACTTCCCTCAATATATAAATATAAAATTATTTAAATTATTGAAATGATTTTTTAAATTTTTAATTAATATTACCTAGACGTGGCAGCAAGTCACTGTCTTTGGCACTGAATCATTCATTCAGTAGATTTGTACAAAGTCTATGATTTATTCAGGGCTGAAGTAGTATGTGATTTGGAGAGTGATTGTCTAAGTCCGAAATCATATCCTCTCTTAAATATACTTGCATTAAAAAAGTAACTACTTTACAACCCCTAAGAAGTGATCTTCTTCTGTGTTGCGAGCAGCAGTACTGGCACACACATATATAGACATATACACACATATACATGAACACATACCCCATTTCAATCCCTACAATTTTGTACTAGCCATAAGAGAGCAGGTGCATTAGTAAGCTCAATGGTACAGTAAATGGACATTTCATATACTCTTCACCCCATTACACATGTTGTGATGGTTACTTTCGAAGCACTGCTTCATGAAGCTCTAAAAGCTTTCAAATCGGTTGTTTGGATGGGGATGGGGGGGAGTTATGATGATTTTAAGAGCCCATGTAGTTTTGGGGCCCCCAGAGATATTATTAGGGGCCCAAATGGCAACCCCGCTAAAATCATCAACCCCAAACAAACCCCAAGTCTTCACCTTTGTGCGCGTCATTTTCTATTTGGCTTAGTCTCTTTATTTAGAAAATGCAATGGTGCAGGGGCGCTGCTAGGGGGTAGAAGTTATGATGATTCTAAGGACCGACGTAGTTTTGGGGCCCCCAGATATATAATTAGGGGCCCAAATGACAACCCCCACCACCATCACCCCCAACTAAACCCCCTCCTCCTGCAACATCTACCCCCCTATACCCCCCCCCCCCCTCACCCCCCAATACCATAAAATGCTGCCCATCACTGAACATGTTACATTTTGCCTGATTTTAGATCAGTTTCATGACTTTTAATGTAACGGGGAACTTATGATGTTTTAATGAGGCTTATGTAAAATTAAAAGGATTTTTATGTGAAAATTTAATTTAATTCTGATTAATAATATAATAAAAATATTATTAAAAAAATGTTAGTTAAGAGTCTCTTGTTGGCCTATTTAACAGAGCTCACCATGTAGCAAACAATATAAAACTTATGTAGACACTTAATATTTAATTACATTAGATGAATAGATAAGTGCATTTAATAGGTTATACTTTGAACTGAATTTTTGCAGTGTGTTTGGATTCTTTTTTATGTATTTTAATGTATTTAATGTTTTGCGTGAGTTTTTGTTGCATTTACATGGTTTTGACTTGCAGGTGCCTCTTGTATGTGGTGTTTAGAATGCCTTGAAACATTGATACATTTTGCGAAGCAATTGGTTCATTTTTTTCAGAAGTTTTGAAAAGTTTAGTTTCTTCCATCACAATTCTGTTGTTAGTTTTTTTTCTTCTTTTTTTTTTGTATGTGAGAGTGGAGTAGTCAGACTTTCACATTGCACCGGCCAAACTGTGATTGCACAGATATCACTGCATGTGCCTTACCTGCACAATGCAATTGTAGTCCAACAAAACCATTGTTGATTTAGTGCAGGGTACTGTGATATATTTCAGTGAAGAAAAAAGATTCATTCATTCATTCATTTTCGGCTTAGTCCCTTTATTAATCTGGGGTCGCCACAGCAGAATGAACCACCAACTTATCCAGCATATGTTTTACGCAGCGGTTGCACTTTCAGCCACAACTCACACTGGGAATGTGTGTTGCCGTGTGCAAGGGTGTGTGTTTTTGTGCTGATAGCCGGGTTTTGAATCAGCTGACTAAATCAGCATCCTCCGGTTGATCCTTGTTTTACTGGCTATATATTAAGCGGTTACGGTTAAGTGGTTACTGGTGGTTATCAGTCCGTTGTTTGTCATTGTCCCTGTCTGTTTGTCTCTCTGAAGTCTGTTTGTCGGATGACGACTTTGTTTGGCCAGTGTGCTCTCCTTGTTTTTCAACTTTGATGTTGCGTTGTCTCCTGTTTCCAGCCGTTTTGTATCCTTTGATACATATTTTTCTGTTCACTAAATAAATATTACTTGCAATTGGATCCTCTCTGTCTGGTGTCGTGACACACGAGAACAAGGGGAGAACATGCAAACTCCAAACAGAAATGCCAGCTGACCCAGCCAGGGCTCGAATCAGTGACCTTCTTGCTGTTATCGTGCTACCCACTGCATCACCGAGAAAAGAGAAGAATTGAATATTAAAGAATTGTGTTATTATTGTAATTTTTGATAATGCTTTATTGAGTAAATAAAATTTGTTATTATGTCATCATTCACTCCCCTCATACGGTTTTAAACCTTTATAAGTTTCCATTCTCTATTGAAGACAAAAAATTTGGATGGATCAAGCCATCATCACACACATCCCTCACCCCCTTTTACTGAAATATGCAATTTTGTATGCAGTCTGTAGGAATGGCTCATTACATCATCAGCTCACTCGATTTGTTAAACAAATGCTAATTCTTTCATCAACAAAACACCAGAGGCTCTGCTGTGACTGTTTGGAACTATTTCATGAGAAGCAGCCAAACTTTGTTCTTCTGAAAAATGTTGATAGAATAATAATGAGTCCACAAGCTCTGACATGGTCATTCTGGGCAGCACATTGAAAACTGCAGAAAACTGCCAGTGAAATCTGAGGGGAGGAGTGGTAAAATTAAATTTATAGTGGCTAAAATCAATGCCTCTATCAGAAAGACACTGTTCACCTAAATGTAGTAATAGTTCTTTTTTATATAGAGCTATAGCTCTAGAAATAAAATGTAGGCTGTCAACAAACAGGTAGCCTACATGATTCTATAGCTAAATAGTGATTTAGCAGCAGACCTAACTTACCTTTTTAAGTAGTCCAAAGCATCTTCATCCTCTTCATGTCAATGTGGCAAGAGCATAAACCATCACTTCAACTGTGCTGATAAGTGACGTTTTACAAAATAAAGCTGCGGTCACATTCATATGCACACGAATATGACCAGAAACGCAAACTTGTGCGACAAGTTTCTCAGTTCGCTGCATTGCAAAGTTCAAACTTGATGAACTCTGACCTGCGAAATCGCATCACATGACTGCGTGAGACCAATTGAAGATCAAAACACAACCTCTCTGGAAATTTTTTTTAAACATGGATCGATTGCTCGCTTTTTAAATCTCTAATCATGTTTAATTCCACCCCTTTTCACAGCGCCGTACGACAGAATTTCGCACGCACAAACTCTAGTGTGACCGCAGCATATTTTTGAGAGGAGCATGTGATATGATTGATCGTGGCTGGTCTGTCATCCGTAATCAGCAATAATCCAATCAGATTGATCCTAGCCATTTAATATACTGATTTCACCCTACTGCCTTATCTTTGTTTAGGAAGAATCACCCCTTCCACCCCACTTCCTCCTTTCCCTCCTTACCTCCTAAGCTCTGGGCTTGATTATCTTCGAGATTATCTTCATTCTCTCCCAGGACAGCATGCCAAACCTGCTAATAGTGTCAAGCAATATCCAAGTGTGAACTCTTGAATGATATTGAAAATATGTTACATTTCGAATGTGTTCTTGTAAACATGATCAGACCTCATTTATTGTGTGCTCCAAAGAAACATCTGCAATCTTTAATTAATTCGGTGTAAAAACACAGCCTAAATTGTTCACTGATGAGTTACCAGCATAAGCCTTAGCACTGGACATTCCTGACATTCCAACTTAACCTCTGGTCATTCCAAACTGAAGTGTTCAAAACTGGCTTAAAAACAACAACTCTGATCAGTCTTTGTGCATCTTTTAGTTGTGACAGGTGATACAGAAGTGCATTCCAAGTAACAGTTTCTTTGATCCCTACACCCTTCATCCCCTCGAAGGTCTCACTCTGAAGGGTAAACCCTTTGAAGGGATTAGGGCATAGGGACGAACCTTCAGAATGGAAAGTAGCCTATGAAATCAGACATGCTCTTCTTTCCACATACTCTTTTAATACAGCAGTGGTCTGGATTCCATGCAGTGCGTATTCTGCGTATGCTCAAGTTGGCTGCCAAATTCTCTGTGCTGAACTATAGAAAGACACTTGGTTTGAATGTTAATTCTGTGTGAGCTGTGTGCCATGAATTGCTCCTCTACTGTTCAATGAATCTATATTTTGGCTATAAAATGTCATTAAAAAAGTTGATCACTCCTTAATTTTTTTCATAATATGCATGATTCATCAATAGCTTACTGTTTAAGTGCTGAAATCACCAAATGGTCCTATAAATAATAATGAAATGCACTATGGAGTATTACCTTTTCCAAAATATGCAGTAAATTGCATGCATTTTATCAGTGCTGAACAGTTGTCTGAATCTGCCTCCAAGGGGGGACTTCAGCATGAGATCATGGCCGCCATATTGAAGGGTTCGAAACTGAAGTGCTCAAACTGGCCGATTCTAATACTCACTGGGAAAAAAGAGGATTTGAAAGTGTGCAACTGATGGATTTTTGTGTCTGTTTAACTCGAGACGCAGATGACGTAATATGATGCCGAAATGTGTTCAAATGAAGATTTTTTGGTCCACCTACACCCTTCAACCTTCAAAGCTCAACTCTGGAGTGTGAAAACTTTGAAGGGATTAAAACGATCAGAATCCTACAGAATGGAACGTAGCCTCAAACTCGATTACGTGGGGTGAATAGGCTAAATTAAGCCTGATAATACTGTGTGAGTCATATTGAAAAGCACGTTGAGCTCGTATTTCCATGATATTTTATGTAAAAAAGAAAATAAATGTCGAAACTTGACACACACTTACTGCATAAATAGTAAAAGGTTGTATATAGAAATTCCCAGTGGTTGTTTCTGGAGATTAGTGAGCAGGTAAGTGCTACTAAATTGCTGTCATCTTTTAGGACTGATGTAAATGTCTTGATGTCCTTTTATGCTTTTTTATATGCTGGACACATACACACTTTAAAGTGCTTTTCACTCCTAGACATTTAGCTAAAGTAAGTTAAAAACAACCTTTCTAGCCCTCCACAACCATGATTTTACATACTTGTTGTGTAAAATGATAGAGATTCAGACCTACCTGATTTTAACCCAGTATTGTCTTACAGTCGGTGTTCACTGTAAACATATGCCATTACACGTGCAACTATTGACATTCCTGCTTGACACTTTAAATTTGATGTTCTTGACTGAACCACTTTACTTTCTTTGTGTACAGTATTAAGATAATAATTTGTAGTACTGTAGTTCACACTCTGCAAACACACATGCATGCACTCACCGGCCACTTTATTAGGTACACCTGTCCAACTGCTAGTTAACACAAATTTCTAATCAGCCAATCACATGGCAGCAACTCAATGCATTTAGGCATGTAGACATGGTCAAGACGATCTGCTGCAGTTCAAACCGAGCATCAGAATGGGGAAGAAAGGTGATTTAAGTGACTTTGAAAGTGGAATGGTTGTTGATGCCAGACGAGCGGATCTGAGTATTTCAGAAACTAATGATCTACTGGGATTTTCAAGCACAACCATCTCTATGGTTTACAGAGAATGGTCCGAAAAAGACAGAGGAGAATGACCAGACTGGTTCGAGCTGATACAAAGGCAACAGTAATTCAAACAACCTTGAGGCGGATGGGCTACAGCAGCAGAAGACCAGAACGTATGCCACTCCTGTCAGCTAAGAACAGGAAACTGAGGCCAAAATATGCTTACCAAAATTGGACAATAGAAGATTGGAAAAATGTTGCCTGGTCTGATGAGTCTCGATTTGTTGTAACATTCCGATGGTAGGGTCTGAATTTGGCGTCAACAACATGAAAGCATGGATTAATTCTGCCTTGTAACAACAGTTCAGGCTGCTGCTGGTGGTGGTGTAATGGTGGGGGGATGTTTTCTTGGCACACTTTGGGCACATTAGCACCAATTGAGCATTGTGTCAACGCCACAGCCTAACTGAGTATTGTTGCTGACCATGTCCATCCCTTTATGACCACAGTGTACCCATCTTCTGATGGCTACTTCCTGCAGGATAACGTGCCATGTCATAAAGCGTGAATCATCTCAGACTGGTTTCTTGAACATGACAACGAGTATACTGTACTCAAATGGCCTACCCAGTCACCAGACTTAATCCAATAGAGCACCTATGGGATGTGGTGGAACGGAAAATTCGCATCATGGATGTCCATCTGACAAATCTGTAGTAACCGACGTTATCATGTCAATATAGATCAAAATCTCTGAGGAATATTTTCACCTTGATGAATCTATGCCACGAAGGTTTAAGGCATTCTGATGGCAAAAAGGGATCCATTCCGATACTAGTAAGGTGTAGCTAATAAAGTGGCCGGTGAGTGTATATACAATGTATGTTTTCAATTTACAGTATGTGTGTGTTATTATTTTTTTATTTCCCAAGCTATATTTAACAGCAAAAAAAAAAATCATAGCATTTCTTATTTTTTTACATAAAAAATAAATAATAATAATAATAATAATAATAATAATATATTTATATAAGTTCAGTATTATGAGTCCACTGCATTTTATTTCTCAGTTGGCTACAGAACAAACCAATGTTGTTACTTGCCTAACCTAACCTGCTTATTTAACCTAATTAACTCAGTTAAGCCTTTAAATTGTATAAATACTTAATTAATTTCTAAATAACAAAAACATGAATGAACTAAGCACTAAGAAATTCTGTTTTACTTATATTCCATATTTTAATTTTAGGTTCTTCATATTATATACTGTATATGCAAACCATTAATTCAAAAGACAGCACATCTGTTTGCTATTTGTAGCAGTCTTAATACTGAGCTGAAGAGAGATACAGATTCTAAAACACCTAATAGATTGGTTGTTTGCAGTCAACATGTTTTCTCTCACATTCTGACTAAATCAAGCCCAAATAGTCTCTTACAGACCCATATTTGGAAGGTGATTATGAGCTATTTCGGACCGCAATTATTACCAAAAGGCAAGCAGTAGTTCCTAGACAAATCACAGACACCTAATGCTTGGATGTCAGCACGTAAAAGCACAAAAACCATCCATGTTCAGGGTACACGATCCCAGACACGACAACCTAATCACTGACCGGTCAATCTAGACTCAGAATAGAACCAGAAAACAAGACCAAAATAAAGTCTAGGGGATAAAACACTGAGGTCTGCCTAATCAGAGTTTTGCCTAATCACTTTCACTTTTCTTCTTCATACATCAAGAGCTGCAGGACCTCAGTGTGTAAGGAAAAGCAGAGGCAGTGCTATTAGTTAGTACTCTATGCGTTTCATCATAGAGGACGTGAGCAACAGCAGACACATCCACGTCACACGTACAAGCCATTTTCTTTTGATTTCTGTTCACAGATCAGAGGACGAGCCGCTGTTTTCACTTCAAGAGGGTTAAAAACACTTACTCATCCAGGCTTTTATGTTGTTTTTTTTACTTATCTGAAGCAGGTAATTGTGTTCAGCATATAGAATTATGCATCAAGAACCTTCAGTCAGTAAATTACATTTTCAAGCAGGTAAAAGCATCTAGTGAAACTTTCTTTTGAATTAAATATAGCTTCATGTTTTCATAACGCATTAACCAAGGAGGTTGCTATCGAAAAACAGTGCATTTTATTCTAAGTTCTTAGTCCAAGTAGGCTTTTTTTTGTACCAGACCAAATGTAATGCATGAATTAAGGTACAATTTAAGAAACAAACAAAGAAATGAGATCTTGAATGAGGTTTGAGAGTTAATCCGTTTTTGGTTGATACAAAGTACATGCTGTTGTTCCAAGTCAGCAAACTGGCCAATTTAGAATAAACTAAAGATGCCTCGAAAGAAGTGCATTTCTCAAAAGAGAGCGAGAGAAGCAATCTTAAGACTGGACAATCTCTTTATAATAATTCTGTTTCCCAATTTTTTTTGCATTTATACTCAAATAGTTTAATGCTGAATTTAATTAAAGTGTCTTTTTGTACCAAACTTCGTAGTGGAGTAAAATAAACATAAGTTTAGTGTAGAAGAAGGCAAGACAAAGGAATTAACTAAAAAAATGCATATGCTTTATACTTATCTAATTAACTTTAAGTGTGTTTGAGTAATTTGTCAAAGAGAAATAAAGCTTCTGATCAACCTTTGACAATAATCAAGAGGTCAAGCTGGGAATCTTCTATAATGAAGGACTTAACTGCATGTTAAAGAATTAAAGGTAATGAATGAGATCTTGAATTACAGCTGGTGATTTTTCTTTTAATCCAAAGTATCAAGTTGTTTTCTGTCACCAAACTGGTTAAACTGATTTAAAAGTAAAGATGCTTCGAAAGCGCTATGTTTCCTAAGAGAGAAAACAACAATTTTACGACTGGACAATCCCTTTATAATAATCCTGTTTACAAAGTTTCTTGCATTTATACCCAAATAGTTTAATGCTGAATTTAATTAAAGTGTCTTCTTGTACCAAACTTCGTAGTGGAGTAAAATAAATGTAAGTTTAGTGTAGAAGAAGGCAAAACAAAGTAATTAAATAAAAAAATACATATGCTTTATACTTATCTAATTAACTTTAAGTGTGTTTTGGATATACTCGAGTAATTTGGCAAAGGGAAATAAAGCTTCTGATCAACCTTTGACAATAATCAAGAGGTCAAGCTGGTAATCTTCTTTAATGAAGGACTTAAACTACATGTTAAAGAATTAAAGGTAATAAATGAGATCTTGAATTACAACTGGTGATTTTCTTTTAATCCAAAGTATCATGTTGTTTTCTGTCACCAAACTGGCTGATTTAAAAGTAAAGATGCTTCGAAAGCAGTAAGTTTCCTAAGAGAGAGAACAGCAATTTTACGACTGAATGATCTCTTTATAATAATTCCTTTTACAGAATTTTCGCTTTTATACTTAAAAAGTTCAATGCTGAATTTAATGAAAGTGTCAAACGGATTCAAACAGAGTGCAGGAAATGTTTAAAACTCATTTTTAAGACATCTAGTTAATTGAATTACAAGTTTCCCACAGTACATCAGTGTTTTTATGACATTAGTATACTGTATGTGGTTGACAATTGTGAGAAAATAAAGAAGCAAGAAAAACTACTCACTAAAAATATGTTTTAAATAGTAATTCTACTTGATATAAGAACATTATTTATCTGATTAACTTCAGCTGTGTTATACTTGAGTAATTTCTCAAAAGAAAACAAACTTTTGGCAAGAATCTAGAGGTCAAGAGGCTAATATTTTACAATTAAACATGAATTAAACTGTATTTAAATAAATAAATGAACACAAATGAGATCCCAAATGAATTGTGATGTTTTTTGTTTTTTGTTTTTTGCAAAAAATATCCTGTTGTTACAAGTCAGCAATTTGACTGTAGTATTTTTTCCCGCTAAAGAGAGACGCATAGTACAGATAGAAGAAGATAGCAACTTGTGACAATGTCTTTACAATAATTCATGCAGTTTAATGCTGAATTTTATTAAAAATGTCTTGAGGTTACAAATATGGAGGACCAGGAGTGCCACTTAAAATAAAATAAATAATCAAATTAGCAATTTGGTAAATTAAGTATTAACCCATTTTTGGCCACATTTATAAAAATGGTTTTATGCGTTATTAATAGTCTCCTATATGAACATGTTTCATAGAAAAAAGCAAATATGTTGTGAGTTCTTCAATGTAAAATTTGAATAGGAGGAGAACATTTGGCTTTCTAACTCAAAACAACTGCGTTTAACAGATCAATTCATAACAATAAATGCATTCATTATGTTTAAAATTAGAACATTTGATATGAACCCCCCAAAAATGATCTATCTTATAATTTAATGAATATGAAAACACAAAGTAGTAATCTATTTGTCTTAGAGTGATGAAACGCACACTAGTTTCCCCCACAGACTACTGTGTGTCAAAAAGATAAATTAAAAAGTTGTCCACATGTAAGTAGGTCTTTTTGGGATCAAAAATGTTTTAGTTTTTTTTCATCAGAAGCCAGCACTTTTCAAATCTTCACACTGACAAGAATTTTCAAAAATGTGAGTTTCAGTGACCTGGTACTGGGTTTTTGTGAAAAAAATCAACACAATCTCATGGCAATTCGTAACTTTTTGATTTAGTGGCTAATTCGTATAAATTCGTATGATCTAATTCGTACAATTTGGTACGATTTGCTCATCCCCCAATGACGGTTGGGTTTAGGGGTGGGGTTAGGTGCCACGTCTCCTTTTTAAAATCGGACAATTTCGTACGAATTAGCCACTAAACTGACAAAACGTAAAATACTTACATTTTCTCGTGAGATCAGGCTGGAAAAAATTTTGACAATACCCATGTTTGTGTGGACAGCAGGACCTAAGGTTGTGACTGAATTTGGTTGTCGATTTATTTTTTAAAATTATTTTACTTCATTGATTCTGCTTTTTAACAGCAGGAGTTCATTATTCTCTGTTTACTCAGCACTTTAACTCTGTTCTAGTGTTATTTAAACTCTTTGTTGTAGTGGGACCATGGGAAAAGTTAATTATACTCTGAGGATTTAGCTGTGTATCAAAAAGATTACTTTAAAGTAAAGATATCAGTTACATTGTTAAGTCATGTTTAGATGGGGTATTATGAGAGCAAAAATCATTAAACAAACCAATAATCTTGATTTGTTAATTTATTAACACATTATTCCCTAATTCCCCATGAATTATGTTCTTACAAAGTATTTGCCAACCGGCAACTATAGTTGCAGCTTAAACATTTGACAAAGTATACAAAAAACTTTAGATCCCTTTAAAGATTTGCTTTATTTGGATGAATCTAGAGACCTTCATGATTATGTTGATGTACATTTGTGAACAAAAAAAATTTTTTAGGAACATAAAATTTGCCTTTATTTGGGAAGGTTTGCCTCCATTTTGCATCCTGGAATTAGGGTTAGGAAATTGAAGGCCTCATGTGACAGGAAGTAAATCAATGCTTTTTGTTTCTTTCTTGAAATCTTTAATTTGGTTGTTTGCTTACATGTCATTGAGAAATTAAACATGAATAACATGTAGAAAATTATTTATAAAAGGTAAATGGCAACTATGAACATCAGCAACCGTAGTTGTCGGTGGGCTTTAATGGGTTCAAATGTAATTAGAAATAAAAATACATATTTAAATGTGTCTATTTAATTCAATTTGATTTAATTCATGTTTATTTCTATAGTGCTTTTACAATGTACATTGTGTCAAAGCAACTTACATAAAAGTTCTAGTAATTTTAAACTGTGTCAGTCCAGTTTTTAGAGTTGAAATTCCAACACAATCTCACGCCAATTCGTAACTTTTTGATTTAGTGGCTAATTCGTATGAATTTGAGTTTAGGGGTGGGGTTAGGTGCCACGCCTCCTTTTTCAAAATCGTACAATTTCGTACGAATTAGCCACTAAACATACAAAACGTAAAATACTTACGTTTTCTCGTGAGATCAGGCTGGAAATTCAGTTAAGTTCAGTTTAGTATGGTTTAAATGCAATAAATTTCACTGCTGAAATTCCAAACACTGAAGAGCAAATCCATCGATGTGCAGCTCCACAAGTCCCAAACTAAGCAAGCCAGTGGCGAGGAATAAAACTTAACCAATTGAAGAAGGGGAAAAAACCTTGAGAGAAACCAGGCTCAGTTTATCCCCACGGAAACCCTTGTTAGTTGCCTGAGTGATTGTCACAGCCCATTTTTACCCTGTTTACTTGTTAGCCCTTGTGTATTTAAAACCCCAATGTTTCATACATTGTTTGTTGGTCATTGAATGTGAATCTGCTTTTCTGTTTCTTGGTTTTCCCAGCTGTTTTGCCTTGAACATTGTGTTTTTGTTTGGATTTCAATTATTATTTTATTGCACGTGGCTCCATCGCTCACCTTCTCCTCTGCTTCTCAATTGTTAAACAAAAACTGCAAAAAGTGTCAGGTTGTACTCTGTTTTCCTCCTGTACATTCTATAAGGGTGCAAAATAAATAAAAATAAATAAATAAAAAAACAGATGAAGACACTCCAGAGGCTTTGCAGCTCCTCAGACATCATGTTTGGGCTGCTTAAAAATTTACAGCAACCTTGACAAAACCTGCAAAGCAACCCGGAGTTAAATGTTTTAGTAAGTTTCGAGGGGGTTTGAAATCTGATTGAACCCCATAAGAGTGAAGAGAGGAGCTGGAAGTTTGAAATGGATTACTTGAGCACTTCCATTAACTTTACTGACAGTATTTTGTACGGATGATAAATGTCTCTCAGCTGGTGGGTGATGAAGTGCTTGAAGCTCTTTTTTTTTTTTAGATTTTTGGAAATGCAACGCAATGGAAAGAGGAGATCTTTACTGTGGGAGGAATGAAATGAAAAGAGAAGATCGGAGGAGGAAGCACCTGAGGGTAGTGCTTTTCTTCAGATGCGGTTTGTTGGAATAATCTTGACTTAATCCATCAATTAACATCTGAGCTAAAGACAGTGATATAATATTTGTTATCTTTTCTTTAAACCGTTCCTCTATTCATCTGTTACATGCGACATTGCTGTAACATTTACTGTCGGTGTAAGCATGGATTGAGGTTCTGGATGCTAAAAATGTAATCAAAACATTAAAGCGGTGTCATTTTATTAAGCGTTTAACTTTTACTTAAGCTAATTTAATTTAGGGTCCAATACAACATTTTGCATTAACTTCAATAACATTTTTTTGCTGTTTTATGTATTTTTATATAATTGACACAAAATATAACATGGTAAAAATACAATTAATAAAGAATTTCTTACTAATTTTTGCTAAAAGTGTATGGATCACAAGTGACCCAAAGTATGTAATAGTGTAAGCCTTTTTTTCCTGCTCAAGATTTGAATGTACTGGTGTACAAATGTGCTCTTACAGTGAAAGTGATAGTAAAATCATCCACTCAGTTTTAACTTCCAAGTTTTAAAATGTACCATAAAGTATTCTATTATAAATATCATGAAAACAGGAGCAGTTATAGGTCCATCTGTATGCAAAATATAGGCTGTGGGTAGCGCTGTCGCCTCACAGTTCATAGTTCATTCCACTGTGGCAACCACAGATTAATAAAGGGAAGTATAGCTCTGGGATCAGGAAGTTCTCAGATATATTATCCTAAAATATATATTTTTTCTGTGTTTTTTGAAGGTAAATGTAGGTGTAGGTTATACAGTGTGTTGTTAATCGCAGAACTCCTCTAATAAAGAAAGAAGAAAAAAAGAGATCGAGCCACAGCCAGGTAATATAAAGTAAAAGTTATTCAAAAGTAACATTTTACACTTAAATAAATAACTCATTGGATGAACTCAATTTAATTGAGGGCAGGTTTTTCATGCAATACATTTGTTTAGCACCAACTGAAAAAATATTTAATCAATTAAATGAAATTGAGTTGGTCCAACATGATTTTATTAAATAAAAGTTTAAATACATTTGTATTTTTATTTAACTTAAATTCAAAGGTCTGATGATAATTTTTGCTGATTAAGGTTGCCAACACCCAAAGCATGGGCACTTCTGCAAGGTGATAATCTCAAAATTCAAAGTATTACATAAAAATCTTCTAAATCTTCAAACTAAAGTGAAGATTAAACTCTAACAAGTCTTTCTGTTAACTTTAAACACCTGAGATTACTGTCAACATTCCCAACCATGTAACCCAACACAAAACAATTTCTCCATGTTGTAACAAAACAAAATGCTTAAGTTATCTTAACAGTTAACAAATTTAAGTGGACTGAACAAAAACAATTAAATTGGCCAATGAAATGACAAGAATTGTGTTGTTTCAGCTCATTTTAAACAGGCAGTTAGAACCAACAGCAGTAATACTTTTTTTGAGTGTACTTAAAATGTTAAGTAACTAAGTAATGCAACTAGTTCATTTGTTGGGGAGTAACTCAATATTGTAATGCATTACTTTCAAAGTAACTTTCCCCAACACTGGTTATGATTGCCAAAATATTTATGCATTTAAGGGATAATGTATTCAACTATAAATGGCAAAATATAGATTTAAAAAGTAATAAAATATTCAAAAAAGAAATTACAAAAAAACAAAAGATCACAAAATGATTGCAAATTTACATTTAAAATAAAAAAAGTATATATACTTGATATTTAATATATAGTTGAAGCCAGAATTTTTAGCCCTCTTGTCAAATTTGAATTATTTTATATTTTATTCCCCAATTTCCAATTTGTGATTAAAATAGAGAAGATTTAATAGGTTTTAATAATATGAGAAAGATAAAATTATATATATAAATTATATATAATACTAATATTATGTATATATATATATGGCGACGCAGTGGCGCAGTAGGTAGTGCTGTCGCCTTACAGCAAGAAGGTCGCTGGTTCGAGCCTCGGCTGGGTCAGTTGGCGTTTCTGTGTGGAGTTTGCATGTTCTCCTGGCATTCGCGTGGGTTTCCTCCGGGTGCTCTGGTTTCCCCCACAAAACAAAGACATGTGGTGCAGGTGAATTGGGTAGGCTAAATTGTGTGAGTGTGTGTGGATAATCAGCACAAGAGATGGGTTGCGGCTGGAAGGGCATCCGCTGCGTAAAACAAATGCTGGATAAATTGGTGGTTCATTCTGCTGTGGTGACCCCAGATTAATAAAGGGACTAAGCCGACAAGAAAATAAATGGATATATATATATATATATATTATTTGTTCTAGCTGAAATAAAACAAAAGACTTTCTACTTAACAAATATATATATATATATATATATATATATATATATATATATATATATATATATATATATATATATATATTATAGGAAATACTGTGAAAATGTCCTTAATCCACTAAATATCATTTGAGAAATTGTAAAATAATAAACATTGCACAGAAGTGCTAATAATTGTGTGTGTGTGTGTATAAATGATAAAAAAGTGCTTGAAAACTACAATACCTCCATCACACTAAAATAACACTGATCTTTGCTGAAGGTTGACACTTTTTTTCCTGGATCGGAATTAACAATCTTTTTTTTTAATTATTATTATTATTTTAACTCAGATGCTTGAGAGTCCTCCACCATAATTCCATCCGCACTAATGTCATAAACACGGCAGCGGTGAGTAACAGGTCCTGTGACTAAAACAGATGAACACAGAGAAGCACTTCATCCACTGAAGTACTTATATAATGCTGTGTTATCTAAAGCTCTCATTCTGGATTGGCCATATACGCATGTCGTCTCTTCCTGATGAACGGCTACATCAGACAAATGTAAAAAAAAAATAACATGTTTTTAATAAAAAGTTATTTCACCACACTGCATAATTCTCACAGTCTCTCATCTCACATTATGGCCCACTCTCATCATTTAAAATAGCATTTCCTGCAAATTTAATCACTCTCAGAGATTAAAGGTTTACATTTGATATTCCATATGGCCCAGACAGGTTCAAGAGTGCAATTATAATGTCTCTGAATCCACGATCTTGTCCCCCCTCTGGCGTTTATGTAATATTTTGGCTGATATCATGATGCTTTCGGCTTCCAGTGAGAGCATAGCTGTCACATTGCTGGGAGTCAAAGAGAACAGAGGTTAAGAAAATGACTGAAACGTCATTTAAGTAAATACAGGAAACAGCACACAATATAAATAAACTTTAAACTGGAACTGACTAATACTCATTATAATGGAACCACTAATGCTGGATATACAATAGGCCCAGTTTCACTTAGTGACAATTTTCACAAGGATTGACAAGAAACAGCCTGGAATATTAGGAGAAATGATGCTTTGTCAAGTAAAGGAAAATCTCACAGTGTGAATTTTCAAAAATTCAATTGCTAAATATAGTGGTAATGTGTCACCAATTTAGACATATTCAGTAGGCTACAGTAAATATGTGGCATTAAGTAATATACTATGTGAATGTGTGCTCATCTGAATTGGTTAAAAGGACCATAAAACCAATGTACCAATGTTGGATCACTTAAAATTAAAAAATAAATAAATCAATTGCAGCATATTAAGCAGGCAGGGGTGTTGTGGTGGACTGCTGGTGTGGTTCTAGTTAAATCGAAACTGATTCAGTACAGTTTTATATGTCATTATTGATGATTTACTGAAGAGCAGCACCACCAACCACATCTAAGTTTAAGATTTGGTATGACCTGCAGTCAAAGACATTTGAATTCTTTAGAACAGTGGTCCCCAACTTTTTTAACTTAGCAGACTGGTCAACGATTGAAATTCTTACCAGGCCTGGGGGGTGGGGGTGTGGTTCTACATAGATTGTAGGTGACCAGAGGAAAATTCTGAAAAAGAAAGAGAAAATTATAAAGCACTGCAGTGTTTGGGTGCTCTGTGTTTGTCTGAAGTAATTAGTCAAGCAAAATGTGTATATTCCAAACAAAGTATGAAGGTGCTCGGTCAGTTCTTGTCACATGACTCGCAGTGCGCTCGCAGCATTTTAAAAGAGGTTTTCAAATGAGTGCCTTGCTCCCAATATGTGTGCACAAGCCGTGCACCTCCATTGAAAATAACGAACTGGTACGCAGAAAAAAACACAACAACAAGAGTTGCACAGACATGCTGGATTCACCTGATGTGTTGACAGATGGGTAGCGGATCCATTCCTTGGCAGTTAACGGTGGATGATTTCCCTACACAAAAAACTTTCCAAAGACGTCTTATTGTTTTTTAAAATAAAAGATCATTCAGACTCAGATAACAAATAAAACTAATTATTATTTATAAAAATAATTAATGATGTCTTTTGCAGCCTGGTAGGAACTGATCCACGGACCAGTTCTGTGACCCGGGGGTTGGGAACCACTGCTTTAGTACGATGAGCATTCATTATGGTCAAGTTGCTTGTCCCAATAGGTCACCAGGTGGGTATTCAGACTAGCTGACAAGATCATTGCAGAGATTTCTTCGGCATTGGGGTCTTTGTAGGAATCAGTCTTGCACTCTTGACCCATTAGTCGCATTTCCCCTGTCGCACCTAAAGGGAGCAACCCAGTGCGAGCCAGGGCCAGTCGCGTTTCTATAGTCACTTCCGGGGCCTGATTGGGCCAAAGGGGCTTTCTTAGGGCCAGCGGCCAGCTTTTTTGGCCCGCAGAATACCTTGGGCCAAAGCGAGCCAGCTGTGGCTTCAGGGCGGTGTGAAAGCAGAGGCGGAGTTTGCAAGATGGTGTGTCGCTGTCATTACACTAGTTTTCCCATCACATACAAGTACATGTGCCAAACAAATAAATAAATAAAGGAAAGAAAAACATAGCTACTGATCACTTTAAGATATTCCATAAAACACCTTATAGTCTAGGGATCTTTTGCCTCAAACAAATGTTTATCTTTTATATGATGTGGTAAAATGTAAAAAATTAAAAATAAATTAAATATAAAGCTTTATCAGAAGGATATTTAATGTTTTAAATTGTGATTACGCTTAGGGGAAAATCTGTCTAAATATGCCATTCTGCCGAAACAAGTATGTTATAAAATATGTAATATAGAGATATTAACGGATAAATTCTGTGGTTTTATATGATGGATGGTGCACCGGATAATCTCTCCATTAGTGGCGAGACCACTCGATGTACGATGCCAACAGTCATTCGGCGAGTAAACTAATATAATGAATGGAAATACATAGGCCTATGCGTAAAGACATATAATGTAATGCTGTACAGTAACGGATCGTTTGTTTGTTTCGCTTGTCCCCATTTTAATCGTTTCATGATGATGCAATGGTTGGCTTTGTCTGTCTGATTACCGCTAAACTGGGTGCGTTGTGTGACGTTTGATTCGTGGTGCATTCTGGGGGTGGTGTTTGTGTGTCGTGCTGTGAGTTACTGGCCTGACAGTGGAAACGCAGCATAATTTCGGCCTCACAGCTCAACCTCCCGGCCAATTGGCCCAGCCTGATTAAAACTCTGGCTCGCACTGGCCTGACAGTGGAAATGCGGCTATTGATAACCTCAAAAAACATCTGCTCTGTATACGGACCAGATCAAAGATTGTGTAACCCTTGGGAAAAGGAGAAAGACGTGTGGATAGATACCATTCACAGAGGCATTCAAATTCATGAAATGAAAATAATTAATGAAATCATATTTACAAATGAATTATTTTTGCCTTTTGTTTGGTTAACAATAATGATCCAATATAATTATACAATTATAATTATATCTATCTACATCCTTAACAATTTACTGTAGAAACTAAAGTAACTAAAGTTTGCCAGTGATTTACTGTAGATCGATTACAGCCAAAATACTGTACTTACATTTACAGCACCATTTATCTTGCTGTACATGTATTGACAGTATTGTATATTTTTACTGTAAAATAAGTAACATGCCGCATAACTGAACTATAGTAAAAAAAAAAATACAGTTAAATACTGTGTAATTTACAATCTTCAACGGTGTATCTATACACACACAGTATGTTTTTTGCTTGTTTGTATGTATGGTGAGTGAGGCAGGGTCGAGAGTCGTGATATGCATGCCCTCACGGCTCTTGGCCCTGCCTCACTCGCCACAGTATGCTTTTTTTTTTTTTGGAGCTGATTATTGTTACATCATTGTTGTCTCTGTGATTTATAGCTTATATCAACAGAATTATAACGACAAATGAGTCAAAGACAAGGGAAAAAAACATTTCCTTGTATTCAGAATCTTCAGAGTAAAAGGTGAAGGGAATAAAACGTGGTCATGTCGGTTGGGAATATGTAGCTTGTATTTGATGAATGTTTGTGCCATGACACTTCGAGCTGAGCAACTGTTGACAATTTTTGTTATTCATGTCCCTCATAAAGAACAAAATTAGAAATGTAAAATCGTCAAAATCTGGCTAAAAGAGCAGGTTTGCCAGGGCACCACCATAAATCCTTCTGCCGTGAAGTCAGTAATCAAATCAGTTCTTTCCCCAGATATTACATTTGTAATGCAAATGTGATTGATGTTGCTTATCCCTGAGCTGAATAAAAGCAGACAGGGGGAGCACTCATGGGAGGAATATATGCATTAAAAATACTGAACATATTTCTCAGCATTTTGTAACACCTTTATGAGCTTTGCCATCCCAAGTGAACAGAGCATACACGCCGTTTAAGCGTTTGATTTTACAAAATGTTCTATGCATAGTGGTTATACGGTATAAAATGATTTAGCTGCACACAGATATATTAGTTAAGCCTATATTCGGTCATTGGTTTTCAGTTAGGTCATCTCAGTGAAGTCAAGTGATTAATTGTAAACCATAACTAAGCATATTCGTTCTATATAAATTAATAAAATACAGCTCATTCATTCATGTTCATGCTCATCTTTAGGATAACTGGAATTAAACCCTTTACGCTTTTTCCCAGTTTCATAGGGGCCACTCTCTGTCTTGATCTACGCAATAAAAATGAATTATGACCCTGTGCTGTACTTTAGCACCTTGTAGTCTCGCTTTGGCTCTCGTCTATCTGCACCACAAAATAGGATAAACGGTCTGCTCATGAAAACAAAACAACAACAACATGTTTTTAGAATCCAAATTTGTTCAACAGTATAGGTCAATAAACTGACAAAATAAAATGCACCCCAACTCACTTCTACTGACTCTGGCCTTTACAGTAGGAGCATTAAAGCTTGTACACACCAAGACACTATTCACATTTGCACTATTAGTTTAGTCATGAGGCAGAAAGTGCGAGTGATAAGCGGCGTGGTATGCGCAAGCCTGTACACCATTGTGAAATATTTGTAAACTTAAAAACACACTCACTGACCACTTTATTAGGTACACTTGTCCAAATGCCCATTAACGCAAATCAGCCTATCACATGGCAGCAACTCAATGCATGTAGACATGGTCAAGATGATCTGCTGCAGTTCAAAACGAGCATTAGAATGGGGCAGAAAGGTGATTTAAGTGGCTTTGGCATGGATTTTGGTGTAAGACAGGCTGGTATTTCAGTATATCTGAAAATGCTGATCTACTGGGATTTTCATGCACAACCACCTTTAGGTTTTACAGAGAATGGTCCAAAAAAGAGAAAATATCCAGTGAGTGGCAGTTCTGTGAGTGCAAATGCCTTGTTAATGCCAGAGGTCAGAGAAGAATGGCCAGACTGGTTTGAGCTGATAGAAAGGCAATAGTAACTCCAATAACCAGTCTTTACAACCGAGGTATCCTGAAGAGCATCTCTGAACACACAACATGTCAAATCTTGAGGCGGATTAGCTACAGCAGCAGAAGACCACAACTACGTGATGCTATCATGTCAATATGGACCAAAATCTCCTAGGAATATGTCCAGTACCTTGTTGAATCTACTGTATGCCACGTAGTATTAAAGCAGTTCTGAAGGCAAAAAGGGGTCCAGCCCTGTACTAGTAAGGTGTACCCAATATAAGTGGCCAGTAAGTGTATGTTCAGGAGTAAGTATGTGTATAAACAGCAATCAAAAAGCTTTTAAAATACTGATTTGATGGTAATGACGAAATGATTAGTCGGTGCATGAAATATTTACAGAATCTATATTTAAATCATTTAGAACGTTATTATCTTTAATGCTGATGCATGCACAGATAAGAGTATGTCTGACTGACTTTCATTGAATAAGCAGCAGCACTGCAGCAAAACCTTCAATAATCACAAAATAGCATTGTCGCGAGTAGGGTGGGGCACAAAGCTGAAAGCATGCAAGGCTGGAGAATTAAATATTAAAACTATTTAAAGTTTGTTGGTTCTCCTCCTTCTTCCTGATGGCCTGGGTGCCATCAACCTCACAACAAGGACATATCTTTCTGGCATAAAAAAAGAAAAGAAAAAGAAAGTTGAGAAAGTTTAAAAACATCAGGAACTTAAACTGAGAAAATTAATATAAAAAATCAGGCTTAATTGCAAACTGACATTAGTGGCTAACTCATTACATAACAGGAAAGATAATGTTTGATTAAAAGAACATGTGGCATGTAGCAATATGATAAAGGCTGATTTATACCCAACAATAAGTTGTGCGTTTCTCCTGTGTTCTGTTTGGGTTGCTCTGCAATAACACGTTCAAAACATTAGCTAGCAGCACATTACATTAGCACTATTACAAGTAGCTGGAAACCAAAGGCTTGCAGTATTTTTAATCATAAAGTAAACTCTAAACAAAAGTCTCCATCTGGAGCTCCTCAGTGGGATTCAATACTTGTTAAACATTCACTCCAACAGGCAAGTTTTAATCTCGTGGCCCTCAGCCTGACCCACACTCATCAACGATACCAAGCTGACCAATCACAGTCAGTCAATTTTTGAGCAGTGCACATTAGCATCGCCGTCAGCCACAGTAAAGGGTATGCGAAGACTATGCCGCACCATTTGCATACGATGCAAAAGTATACGATGCTCGATGCAGAAGTATAATTCAGCCTTCAGTGGGATAATGTACACGTTTTTGCAGAATTAAACCATTCAGTCTTATGTAAAACATGTAGGCTAATTTAAGCAACAGAGATACAGCAATTAAAGTTCATGCTGTTGTTTGGCCGTGAGAAATTGTAACCATTTCTAAAATAGACATTTTCAGCGGATGGTTTGAACGAAAACTTATTTTAATTTGGAAAATATTCCATTCATCGCATGCAGTTAGGGCACAGTATAGGCTTGATATTCAGGCACACTCCTGTTGGTGTCGTCACTCTAGCAACCTCCTTTTTGCTTGGAGTCATCAGAAGAGGTGCCAGGTGAAAAAGTGTTGCAATACTAAGTTCAACCACTGGATGTCAATCTTACATACTGCACCTTTAACAACAATGTGTTATATTGGTTGCAAAAAGAGATCCCCAAATGAACGTGCGGTCGTCACACTTGACTTTTCCTTCCATAGACTTCCATTCATACGCACGCGAATGCGTCAGACCGGAAACGCGGGGTCATGCGTTAAGTTTCGCAGGTTGCTGCGGTGCAAAGTTCAAGCTTGGTGAACTCTGACCTGCGAAATCGCATCATTTGACTGCGTGAGACCCATCGAGGATCAAAACAGGACCTCTCTGGACAGAAATTTAAAACATGGAGCAATCGCTCGCTTTTTTAATGTCTAATCATCTTGTTTAATCCCGCCCATTTTCGCAGCGCCGCACGACAGAATTTCGCACACACAAAGCCCGGTGTGACCGTAGCTTAAAACTTAGTTTAGGGCGACCTAAAGGCTTAGGGCCCTGGCCTAGGTGGTTGATTTTACACACCAGTAGCCATGGAAATGATTGGAACACCTGAATTCAATGATTTAGAGGGGTGTCCCAAATCTTCATGTTTTGTAATGATGTATATCAAATCTGGCAAACTGTGAAATGGACTGTGTTCCATTCAGATGACCTAAACCCTTCAAAGAATTTCCTCTCTGGAGTGACAGCTTCAAATGGATTAGGGCACAGGGATGAGCCTTACCAAATGGAACTCTGTTTGTGACACCAAACAATTTGCCTGTGCAAAGGATCATGGGGGCTCAAGTTGTCAATCAATCTTTCATTCTGAAGGGTGAGCAATGCAGTTCTGAATTTCAATATGGAGACCATGATTGTTTTAAACCCAAAGTGCCCTTTAAAGGGCATTAATTTCTCTTTGGAGTGCACCAAAGATACAAACAAAAATACCATTTCGATAAACAATACAAAACATGTGTTCTCCCACTTTCCGCAGGGGTTCCAGACTTTATTTTTCTTGTTTCTTTTATTTATTATTCTAAAACTCATCTAGACAGGTATCAATCTCGAGACCCACCATAATATTTTAAAACTGAAATATATGGAAAACAGGTGCCGATGTAGTAAAGAGCTTTTGAGTTTCCTTGTCAATTGAATGAAGTGTGTAACTGACTGCAATATCACAAAAAGTTTCAAAGGAATTCAGATGAATATGGTAATCATTCAAATGTCAAAACTACAACCTAATGATTATGTTAATGTTATGCAGGGCTCGGGACTTACATCCGAGAGCACTGGCACCAGTGGCACTAGGTTTTACAGATGGTGGCACCAACCAACCTGATCTGCTGGTGCTGCTCAACATTTGTCAGCTAGAAATGACAGTAGCTTAAATTGAGAGCAGCATGAGCATGAGTTGGGATCTAGATGAAAAAGTACATCCATCAACAAAAATGGTACCATCTGTGAAAATTGAATCACAGCCTAAAGTTTTGTACATTTGTTGATCCCCATGCACAAGCATTGCAACCTCACTAACATAGTAAAAAGGTAGCCTAAATTTAGGTTCTGTATTGTAAAGAGTTTAAAAAACTGAAGATAATATATACAAGTAAATATTTTATGATTTGGCTTTGAATTTTTTGGTTTACATTTACTCTAACCCTTGTAGCATTATCTTGTATATATCTGGTATATAGGTGTCTTATATAAAGGCACATTAGAAGGTGTATCTTACATAAAGGTGCATTAAGTCAAGACAAATAAGCATAAACCTTATCAAAACATATGACATTTACGCCAAAAAGTTTCAGCCGTTTTAGTTTCTACTAAGGAACAAACTATGAGATTTTCTCCATTTGAGTGAGACTCCAAATTGTACTGTTTCTTTTAATCATCTGTGAGAAAAGTCAAAGAAAAATCACCTAATTAAAAACTTCAATGCCAGTTTTTCGACATCTAGCCATGGAGTTCCCTTTATGAATAATAAGTGTCTTTAACTACTGTCCTCTCCTGCCTCTCAGAGCCAGTGCCCCATGTTGACCGAGGTATTATCAGGTTAGTGCAGACCCACAATGCTTAGCCAGGTGAAACAGATACACAGAGTGTACAAACACACACTCCGACCTGTTCTTTCTGCCTGCTTTTACACATACAGACAATGGAAAAGCATAATCCTCTGCAGTCAATTTAAGAATCACATATGGAAACGCACAAAATGTGCACTGCATCTTAGTGAGCATGTTTACATCCACACTAATACCCTGAAAACATACAAAATTCAGCACATTTAAATTAAAATCATTTACAGGCCAACCATTAACCTAATTGAAACGATTACTTATATGACACAAGGGTTTTCACTTTTGGCCAGTAGGTGGTGATGTTACCAAATTGATGTGCTGTAGTCAGTCTGAGGTGCATTTACCAATTATACATTTACAAGTAGTCTAATTATTTACCCCATTTCTATTTAACCATGTTTTTTTTTTTTTTTTTTTTGCAAGTTTCAAGTTAAGTTTTACAAACAAATTTCGAGAGGAGTATGTGATAAGATTGATCACGGCTGACCTCTCATCTGTAATTAGCAGTAATACAATCAGATTCAAGCTTTCAATAAAGTCGCCCTACTATTGTTTTTTTTTTTTTTTGGAAGAATCCCTTCTTCCACCCTATCTCCTCCTTTTTCTCCCTTTACCAGGAGAGCTCTCAAAACCCACCTGGTCTCAGACCCCCTTATATGCTTATTGACCAGGCCCTGGGCTCAATTATCTCCAAGCACAGAGTTCTCTCCTGGGACAGCATGCCAAACCTGCTAATAGCGTCAAGAAATATCTAATTGTGAACTCTTGAAATGCAGTTCATTGTTTGTCATGCTCTACATACAATCAGATGACTATGGATACAAATTGTTGCTCAAAGTCTCTCATCTGTGTAATGTCAAAATGTTGACTACTGCCCTGTGTATTCCAGTCCAAAATACTGTGAAATATCCTACACAATGGTAATAGTTTGATTAAGGTTTGTACATGTCTAAAGGCTGGAACACACCAACCCAACGCCAAAGAACCAATTCGCATCAGCTGCATTTGGTCCTGTCTGGACCAAAAAGCTGTATGTGAACACACCATATGGACAACAGCCAACTGAAACAACAGGGTGTGTTCTATATCTGCGTGAGTGGATGTATTTTTCCATACCAGAAGGTGACCGTATCTGTATTACTATTCCAAAAAGGAAAACTGGAACTAGTGCTGCACACATACAAAGCGAATATGCACCATTTTTACAGTATTTCTCTGTTAATTAATAACTAATTATTTAACCCCCAAAGATGTATTTTAGCTCCAATTGTATTTTCACTTTATATAAATGACTTAGGTGAAGAGATAGACACTGCTAAAATCCACTTACATGCCAACAACACTGTTATTTATACAGTTGCTCAATCTATGAATCAAGCCATAGAGATGTTACAAGACTCCCTTCGGTTATTGCAACTTTCACTGCTGAAATTGAAGTTGGTTTTAAATGCAAATGCAAATGCAAATGCAAAAAAAAAAAAATAATATATATATATATATATATATATATATATATATATATATATATATATATATATATATATATATATATATATATATATATGGGTTTTAATCAGTCATATAAAAATGTAGGTTTCACTAATATCAGCCCTGTATTGAAAGAGTAAACAATATTTGGGCATAAAGCTTGATGAACGGTTGGATTTTAATATTCATATTGAAAATCTTGTAAGGAAGCTCAGGCCTAACTTGGGTTTTCTTTTTTTTTTTATTAAGAAGTGCCTTCTTTTCAAAGCAAGAAAAAGAATTATCCAGAGATGTTTCCGTTCAGTGATAGATTAAGGGGATGTAGTTTATATGCATGCAAAGCTGGACAGTGTATGTCATGCAGCTCTACGATTTGTGATAAATTCATCTTCATGTACCAATCATTACAATGTTTTACAAAATGGTTGGATGATTTTCCCAAAGGAGAAAATGCATATGTTTCTATTCACCGCTAGGACATTATTGGGCAAATTGCCATCTTATATTCGTAAATAACCTTTTTACTTGTATTTATAGTACAACAATTTGTATAAATTACATTTAACTGTTACTAGATTGTGTACGGAATTTGGTAAAACAGCGTTTTCCTCCTTTGTCACTACATTGTGGAATGAAATGCATCGTGATATTTTATGTATGTCTATTTTTGTATCTGAAACTTTTTGTGCTGCCATTTTGGCCAGGACCCCCTGATAAAGAGATGCATATCTCAATGGGTAATTTCTGGTTAAATAAAGGATAATAAAGGTCTTAATCACTACTGTAAATAACATTGGTCAGAACAGTGAAACGAAAGTGGACGAAAGTGGAGAGCGGGGGAGGGGGGCGCAGACAAAAGTAAAAGAAAAAAAGGGAGAGGGGGTGAAGGGGATGACAGGGCGTAGGATGGAGGAGGGGTGTAGCGGACCAAAGTGAAGAGCGGGGGGGGGGGGGGGGGGGGTGGGGGGGGTGGGTAGTTGGTGGTGGCCGTGGGTAGGAGTTGTCGCGGATAAAAGTGAAGAGGGTTGGGGAATCGCAGAAGAAAGTGAACAGCTGATGGGAAGGAGAGCGGTTGAGGAGGGAGAACGGTAAAAGGAGGTGCCCGATCAGATTTCAGAGGGTTTTTTGTGTGTTCCGGCCCAAATTAAGCCCTGGGTACGTTATATTGCAATATTGACCAAATCCCTAGGTGTACTCACACTAGACAGGGTTGCCTTGAACTGAATCTGGGCACTATTGTCCATTCTCCCCTCTCCCCCGACGGAAGAGAAGCACTTTCACTTCGGTATTTGCAGAATTATTAAACTGAGATGCTGTGAGATGTACTCAGTTCACTGGTTAGTATATCCAATCACATCACATCACAGTTTATTCAGTAAATATATCTTTATCATAGTTTTATGCATATCTTTTACATGATTTTTTTTACACCAATACATGTTTTTTTATTCACACTTTTAGAGGTGATGCACACCTCTGTCTTAATACAAAATTCTATGCGCATATAAATAGGTAAAAGGAATCATAGCTAGTGTGCTGCTTAAATGACCGTGACCTTTGTCTTTCTATACAATGAAGGATCCAAGGACACACATATGGCCCATCAAACTAATCGAGACAGCTTTACGAGGGTCACATAGTGTTACTGAACGCTGTAGACATCTTGAAGATTAAACCCCTGGAGTCCCAGAATCCCCTTTTCCACACAAACCCAGCACGAAAAACAACACTTCCTGCCTACCAGAACATGTTATGGAAGATTTATGCTACGGCTTTGTTGTCTTGTTCAGATCAAAATAGACGAGATGAAAACATCTAATATTAAGATGCATCACACGACGGGAATGTTTAACACGTTTAAACAGCTTTTTGTGGCAACAGGGGGCAGCTGGTGGCCTCCATGTGTCCATTTACATTCATTTACTCTGATAACTAAAGATTAAAGGGAGGATTGGGGTTTTGAAGTTCTGTAATGTGACGCCTGTGATAAATGGTCCTAAACAAGACCTGTCCGTGACACAGAATCTCGTGATGTAGGATCTGACAGGCAGGCCAGCCCGCAGGACAACTGAATACTCAGCAGGAATATTATTTATAAGAGTACAGAAAGGATTATTCCTTTTGTTAATTTTAAAATGTGAACATTTAAAAGTCTGCAACTACATTACAGCTTTTAGCATGTTTATTATACAATACAAAAAGTATACAAAACACAATGCTTTACAATCAATTAAATTATATACAGTTGAAGTCAGAATTATTAGCCCCTCTGAATTATTCGCTCCCCTGTTTATTACCCCCCCCCCATTTTTTGTTTAATGGAGAGAATTTTTTTCAACACATTTCTAAACGTAATAGATTTAATAACTTATCTCTTATAACAGATTTATTTTATCTTTGCCATGATGACAGTAAATAATATTTGACTAGATATTTTTCAAGACACTTCTATACAGCTTAAAGTGACATTTTAAAGGCTTAACTAGGTTAATTAGGTTAACTAGGCAGGTTAGGGTAATTAGGCAAGTTATTGTTATTGTTATTATTGTATAAGGATGGTTTGTTCTGTAGACTATCGAAAAAATATATAGCTTAAAGGGGCTAATAATTTTGTCCCTAAAATGTTTTTTTAAAAGTTAAAAAATGGCTTTTATTCTAGCCGAAATAAAACAAATAAGACTTTCTCCAGAAGAAAAAATATTATCAGACATACTGTGAAAATTTCCTTGCTCTGTTAAATATCATTTGGGAAATATATAAAAAAAAAAAATTCTGACGTCAATTGTATATAGGGCTAGGCAGGTTAGGGTAATTAAGTTCTTGTATAATGATGGTTTGCTTTGTACACAATCGGGAAAAAATTAGCTTAAAGTGGCTAATGATTTTGAACTTAAAATGGTTTTTTAATTTTTTTTAAGGAAATTTTCACAGTATGTCTGATATTTTTTTCTTCTGGAGAAAGTCTTATTTGTTTTATTTCAGCTAGAATTTTATTAGAATTTTGCTAATATTTTAGCAGATCTTTTTTTAAAATAAATACGGCTCCATAATAATCTGTAATTTTACAATCTCATGCAACAGCATTATCACAATTATTATGGTCTTCATATTTATAATATAGAAAATAAAAAATGAAACTAGAAAAATCTAAAACTCTGCAAATAATGTACTCTATATTTTAGCAAATTTGTAGTTTTTTTTGTATGATGATGGCACGGTGGCTTAGTGGTTAGCACTGTCCCCTCACAGCAAGAAGGTTGCTGGTTCGACTCCCGGCTGGGCCAGGAGACATTTCTGCATTTTGCATGTTATCCCTGTGTGGGCATGAGTTTCCTACAGATGCACCGGTTTCCCCTACAGTCCAAAGACCTGTGCTATAGGTGAAATGGGTAAACAAAATTGGCCATGGTGTATTAGTGTGTGTGTGAATGAGTGTGTATGGGTGTTTCCCAGTACTGGATTGCAAGAAATAGACCGGCAAATATCCCAGCATATGTTTTATACAGCGGATACCTTTCCAGCCGCAACTCAGAACTGGGAAACACCCATACACACTCATTCACACACTCATACACTACTGCCAATTTAGTTTATTCAGTCACCTATAGCGCATGTCTTTTTACTGTGGGGGAACCCAGAGCACACAAAGGAAACCCATGTGAACACAAGGAAGACTTGCAAACTCCATACAGAAATGGCAACTGGCCCAGTCGGAACTCGACCCAGCGACCTTCTTGCTATGAGGCAACAGTGCTAACCACTCAGCCACCGTCCCGCAATACATGTCTAATTTTATTTTATAATTACATTACAGCATTTGAGCTTTCTCATAAAAAAAACATCCCAATCAGCTTGGAATTTTCTGGTCAGTTTTAAGTAACCACGTTAAAAATATACAGAGTGAAACAATTATAATGTCAAAATGAATAAATGTGTTAAATGTGCTGTGAAAGCGAAACAGCAACATTAAACATATTTAATTAAGCCCATGCTCTAGTTTTCTTATATTTAGCTAAAGGTCTGTAACACCAAAGCATCTTACTAAATAATGGGCTTAACATCACACAAACACATAAGATAAACATGCATGCACACACAAACAGCTATTGGCAAGGCTAGAGCCTAAAAATGGCCAAAAAGCAAAGCAAAGCGTGACGGATGTCCGTCTGCTTGAGCAAAATATCAGCCCCAGAGAGCAGTCATGCATAACATTAAACAAAAACCGTGAGAGACAACCATTCCCACTGCCAGAATAATCAACATGGACACAGACAAATACGAACAACAGTGTTCAAACACAAAATCATGTTACATGCTACAATAACATATTGTTTCATGGAAAATTAGAACAATCACATCCCCCTCCCTCTTTCCTCACTCACTCCCCCTCTTTCAGTATGAGCCAATCAAAATCCAGTATTTCTGTTTGTGAGTTTTGATGGATGGCTATTAGGAACATGCCAAGAGCATCACAAGGGGAAACTGCTTTGATTAATGTTCAGGGAGTTCAAACACACACACACACACACACACACACACACACACACACACACACACACACACACACATTCACAAGCAGAGGGAAAAAGTAAACCTTTATATGACAAGTTAATTTTTATTAAGTACACTTCAGTCAAATCATATTTTATAAGAACATTTCATTTTATTTATTTATTTATTTTTGGAAATAGACTCATTTTACAAGTTCCCCAGAGTAAAGCAGTTTTAGCATGTTTTAATCCATTCGGCTGATCTTCAGGTCTGGTTAGAGCACTTTTAGTTTAGCTTAGCATAATTAATTGAATTGGATTAGACCATTAGCATCTCATTCAAAAATTTAAAAAAGGATTATAATAATTTGTGCTTAAAGAATACTGCTCCGGTGACAGCTCTATATATTGATCAAACATAATAAGTATTTGCATTTATAATTTATACAATATGCCTTTATTTTTAAATCTAAGTATCCCAATGACTCCAATATGATTTGTTCAGTGCTACATTTTTTTTCAAACCCCTCTTTTGCATGCTGATGCGATGACCCAGTCTGATTGGTCGACTGCATGCAGCCCATGTAGGAAACAAATGACACATCAAGCCTTAACCATTGTATATCTGTGAGCCCAGTGCAAAACATATTGTAAAAGCACTGCAGTTTGTGCACCAATGTAATGCTCTATTCTTCATTATAACTAATAACAAAGACAAACATTCTGTATTACTTGACACACTTCTGTGCAGCGGCAAAGGTTGAACTATTTTGGCATTTGACTGAGAAAAAAGCTCAATCTCAAGCCATTGAAATTATTGGGTTTCACTGTGCAGCGTAGTGCTTTCCATGTCTGGTGTGAAAGCCACTTCAGTTGAAAACCAGAGACTGAATGAAGACAAACTGAACAGCGAACACAACACACAGAAATAAATTCATATTTTGTGTGCTACAGAAAACAAGAAGGCAACCATTGTAATCACATTTACAAGTTGTGATTTAGAAGAAGAAGTTGTCCAAATAAATTATGAACTATCAAAGTCCATGTCAAGGTGTAATGTATACATTTTTAGTCTTTTGGTACCAATCCTTGCTTTATTGTTATTAGTCCTGTGAATCCTGCATTCTGGGATTCACAATTAAATGATTAAAGCCTCATATTTAGGCATAAAATAAAATAAATAAGAAAAAAAATGTTCGGATCTGATCCCCCAGAATTCACTACAGTGTTTAAGGATCTGGTGTTCTAGTTTTTTCGGGTCTGCACAGGCAATGTTTCACTCAAACATCACAACAAAACGGCTCAAGATTCATTTGGACATTGACTCATTTCAATGACTCTGAGTCTACTCTTTCTTTTTAAGAATTTCAGATCTAAATCTCGGCAGGATGTTTTTATTCACTTAAAGCTGTGTCTTAAACAACCCTGGCTTGTTCTAATTACGTATCCCTATATATATATATATATATATATATATATATATATATATATATATATATATATATATATATATATATATATATATATATATTTCTAGAGAGGGCAAAATACTTCTTCAGAGCTACTTTTTTTGCAGTTTTTGTTTTTACAAATCCACCAGAGGCTACTGTGTATGCTTTTTCAGATTTCAAATTTCTCTTGCGAATGCCAATTGCGCCTGCCGTCCTCATGTAAATCCACCAAAGGCCTCTGTCGACTGACTGACAGATCGATCAATTCCCCTACCCTTCCCTAAACCCAAGCAGTAGTGTTTTAAAAAGCACTGATTGACCAGCGCACACCCACTCCCCTAAACCCAACCAATGGTGTTTTCATATGTAATCTAGAAAAAGAAAAGAATCGGAAAAGCCTCTTCACCGGACTCGAAGCCCACCGTCGTGGTCAACTCTGCATCTCAAGTCTGCTGACGTATGTGGCGAGCTACCAGACAAACTGATAACAGCGGGAAAGCCGTCCACATGGAGGTAAGCGGTCAGCTGGTGGGTGAGAAATGGAACGATGTCATACTGCCCCATAGCTTTTGTTTTAAAGACGAAATGCAGCCATATGTTCTTATGGCTAAATAATTTACAATCTCCAGAAATGTATATAGGGGTACATTTTCAGAACTATCTTATGTTGTTTAAACTGCATGAAAGGTCATTTTCAAAATACCATATTAGAGGCACTTTAAATCTATTATCAGGGACTGATTCAATAAGAGTACTTTAAGGCAAGTATACTTAAAAATACTTGATTATAGTTCCAGGTATATCTTAATTAAAGATTGAGCATAATAAGTATACTTAAATGTAATTACAGTATATTTCTGAGTAAAGCATAAAAACAGTTTTTCCATTTAAAATAAGTATTCGAAAAGCACACTATAGTGAGCATATTTATATATTTTTAGGAATCATTAATTCTCTATTTAATAATTCAAATATGTACACACAAACATGTTTAAAAAAGACCCTCATGCATATTTATGTCTAGAAACAGACCAGAAAACAGATATAAGCAGATATCTGAACAGTACATTAGTGTAAGGTCTGAGCAGAGGAAGGGAAGTCTTCCCTTCAGTGATATTTATAGAGGGACTGAATCCCCCAGAGAGAGTGTGCAAACACATAGACACCAGGAAAATGCAGTCATATGCATGCGCACATGGGTATTTGTCGAAGACACGTTGACAAAACAGAAAACGCACAACATATTGCTATTTGTGCAGTGACTCATCTGAACAGCCAGCCTGCAAAATGCTCTGAGAAGCACTAATGTTACCGTCTAATAATTATTAATTGAAATCAGTGTCTTCACACATGAACATACGCACGTACGCACATGCTTGTAATTTCACTAATGCTCGACATAATGGTTTGTCAGTTTCATCAGAAATAGAAGGTTTTACCAGGAACAGGGTTGACACTGCTGAGGTAAAGCCATGTTTGCCGGTGTTGTAATGTAATGATTTTATGATCCAACCATATATCAGGCTTGCCATCCTGGCTTCATCAAACTTTTAGGTTCCTAAGAAAACACAAGGCAAATGTGATTTTTCTTGTGCAGGTCAGGCTTTGGTTCAGGTATTAGTGCTTGGAAAGCAACAAATGTGCTAGTAAACAGTGCAGAACTCACCAGATGGTTGAGAGCTATAATGAATTTTCTATTCCGTAATAGAAAATGTCAAAAATTGCACTTCACGTAATATAAACTCCTATGAAATCAATCACATTTTATATTTTCTATGTTGTACTTTGTAGAAAATGAAAACCATACATTAATCTAAAAAAGACACACAAAAATATGTGTATATAAATACAACATTTCTGTCTGGTTCTTGAATCTGATTGGCTGATAGCCGTGCAATATTTTGCCAGTAACAGTACACAAAGGCCTCTTCACCCTTCACCTTTGTGTATTACGCTCACATACAGTCAGCAACAAGCAGAGTACAGACTACAGTTTCACAAATATTACAGCTGTTGGACAACATAATGTACTTTTGAGGCTTTTTTGGGTGAGAATGTAGTGGTTTAGATTGCAACTATGCAGTTTGTTTATAAGACTAGTGCCTATTTTAAAATATTACAGCTCGTCAGCAGCCATTGGCCTGCCATACTGAGTACCATACATTAGCTGTTTTGTCATCACTTTAGACAATACGCTATAGAGTAATTACCAACCTACATCACAAATGAAGTCACACAAGTCCCCGGTTGACATCTTTGGCTAAAAGGGAGCTGAATGGAGTGACGACCTAATTAAAAATGCTCGACTCTGCAGTTCTCATGTTATATCAGGTAATTTCACGCTATGCTGAATCATACACATCATTCGTTTTTAATTGCAGCAAAGATTTCAGCAAAATCAGTTAAACATGGTTTGCTGTCAGAATACAGTTGTTTTGCTTGTTGATAATTACCCAGGCCTTGTACAGTTCCGTCTTCTTTTCTTGTCTTTGGCTAGGCAGAACCTCGGTTAGCTCTACAAAGTTTTAAATCTGGTAATCATGGAACATTATTTCTTACACATGACCACACAGAACAAAATTGTAGGCATCCAAAGACTTGTAACGTTAAGCCTTTAACTTCTCTCTTGTAAAATCACTTGGAGTTTCAAAGAGATAGTTGTATATTTGGGGCTGGATGCTTGGCCATTTCGTCTTATCTAATATCCATTGGGCGGGTGCTTTCACAAATTTACCTGTCAGACGATCGCTGCTCACTTTAACATTAATTAACACAGAATAACTGTGCTTATCACTGGGTGACAAGCTGTAATAATACGCTGAAATCATTATTTAAATAATATATATAATATGAAATTAATATAACTTATTTTTAAGACAACAACAAACTCTGTACCGCATCGGATGTCATTCCCTCACTGTAAATACTAGCGCTTTTTTTTTGCAACCTCGCTGCACGCGCATCCCGAATGTTTACAAACTGGTAATTTGTCTTTAGAGAATCATTCAAACACTAGCTCTAAAGTGATGTTGGTGAATTAGCAATGGCTTCTGCTATTTTGATGTCAGCTGCAGATGTGAATGTATGGCGGAAGAAAGTAGTTCCTAATACAAAAGGGTTTTTAGAGTCGCTGTGTTTGATTGTCTTTTTATATACACTACTGTGCCGGCTAACTGTTGTAAATACAGTATCACACTCGTACACCCAAATTTATCTGTTATAGAAAAATATTAAATACAAATTTAAAAAAGAGAAAGAAGCAAGAGAAGCAAATAAATGGAAAAATCTTGTTGAATTTTTGTAGGTTGTAATTTTCTTTTTGCAATATTTTGCTTGAATTTAATTGTATTATCTTTCAATTTCTAAATATGTTTGGTGACTAAAATATTATATTAATAAATCTATTTTGTTTAAATGCATCAGAATACATTGAGACATGAGACATGGATAAAAATATTCATTTTTAAAATAGGGTGTACTCACTTATCCGGATTCTGTGGTTCACTCCAGACTTTATGAACTGCAGAAATCATAGGGTCCTCAAAATAATCCTCATATTTAGCCACCCAGAGAAAATGTGCGAACCAAATACGCATCAACTTATTTTTTGATCCAGCTTGCCTACTGTCAGTTTGGACTGAGCTGCTAATAGAAACGCTAATGGTGTTTGTGAAGTTGTTACAGATCCTCCCCATCCAGTCCTTGTCTCTCCTGCTTTGTGTGTAACATTTTTCAGTTTAGTTTGTAATGACAGCAATCATTTGAGCAGCAGTGTTCGACATCACCCTGATGAATAATGTCCTGTACATGAAAAATGTGTACGAAACGCCTCCATTCATCAAACTGTCTTGTCAAGTGTCTTGTTTGACTCCTGAAGGCAATCATTAATGAACTTTTAGATGAACTTCAAGGTTTTTAGCATAGTCTGTGTCAGTGTCCTTCACATAAACAGACATATTGGGCCCTATCAAACTTTATGTGGCACAATGCTAGGTGCGACAGAGATGTTTTTTTTCTTTTTTTCAAGTTTCAGACCGGTGTATATTGTCATGTCCTGTGCCACGTTGTTTAGATGGGCATGCTGGTGTGAAAGGTGTGATAAGGCATATTATTGGCTATTTTGAGGCAACCGAAAAAAATAAAACAACTAAAAAAGCTGGTCTAAAGTCAGTGGCACAGTTTTATGTTTATGTTTAATGAGTGCGTTAGTGACAACAAAAACATCTACGTTGTAGAGATGTCTGTACAACGTTGTAATTTTTCAAAGGCAATGTCGCCACTTACGTGCTCGCAACATTGTTAAAATGTAGAAATGTAAAACAAATGCTTTAGCAACGTTGTCGTGTGACATTCAGCAACTGTGAGCTGGCGTTCTTACTACATGTATTAATGTTTTTCCTGGCAATTTATCAATACTGCCTAGAAAACAGGATAAGCAGGAATAATTTAAAATATTGTTTATTCATTTTTCCTTCTTAATTAATAACTGCATGTAAACTTTTAAGTGTAAAAATGCCACACGAATGTATATAATCAAACTTGCATACAGTACAGATCTAATTATAAGCAAACAGTATAAGGTTTAGATTACATTAAATAATTAACACTGGACACTGGGCATAGAAGCTTTGGACTGGAGAACACAGCAGCCCATGGAGTGCCACCGAAGGCCAAGCGTAGTGTGGAGAACGCAGTCAGAGAAAGAAACAAATCCAACTGAATTCAGATCAGAGATGGATCCTCAGCAGCCACGATTCAACATAGGCAGTGAACAAGAGAGAACAGATCAGAGCTTGACACAGCAGGACTACACAAATGACCACTGATGTCTTATTTAGCAAGAAGAAATAAAGCAATACTCACGTCTCCTCGGTCGTTGTTGAATGAGACACCGAACAGTCTGTTGAAATTTAAACTGATTCATTCAGGATGAATAAATGTAGTACAGTGGTCGTCCATGCAGCCTAAGAACAACCTTCAGCAACAATGTAGATCCTCAAGCTTTTTACAAGGTTGGTACAACGTTGTAGGAAGGTCGCTACATTGAGACAACGTTGTGTGATGGTTGGGATGCGCCTGTAAGCTGGTCTACATCACTCGTACACATTGCATAATACACTCACAGGGTCATATAGTATATCTTTAGGTATGAAAAATTGAAGTTTCAAAATATAAAAACTTATTATTGTCTACATAAATATTAAAACCACTACCTCCTTCCATACATCCGGCTCATTCTGTGTAGATGGTCTGCTTGATGAGCAGATCCGTTCCTTGCTAGTGATGCATTCAGTTTTTCAACTTACAAAGTCTGCCATGTAAATAATAAATCTACCATGGCACAAAGACGAATCTTTCTTAAAGACAATGGGAGACTCTGACTGATTTAATGCATTTTATGCCCAAAACAGACACACATATCTTATTAAGGAATAAGGACAACCCTTTAGGTTATGTGCCGGGCATGACAACTGTTTTTATTTCATCCTTAAAAGCGCAAAACTGGATTCCAGGGTTCCCGCAGGTTTTTAAATTTTTGGAATATCATAGAGATTTAAATGCTCTATTCCAGACAGTCAGGGAATTTGTTTTATTTTTTGTCTAAGCCATGGAATATCAGGCATTTTTGTTTGTCACTTTAAATTGTAGTTTTTATTTCAAAATTTCCAATTTTTCTCTATTTTTTTTTTTATAGTTTGAACTTTACAACGCAGCGATCTGCGAAACTTGATGCATGACCTTGCGTTTGCGGTCTGACGCATTCGTGTACGTATGAATGGAAGTCTATGGGGAGAAAAGTCCAGTGTGACCGAACTTTTAGTTTGGTTTAGTTGTTGTCCGGTATTCTAAGTGATGTCTGTCTACAACCCATGTCGTCTCTGAGTCTCCAGTCATCAGACTGCATCTGTTAATTAAGGCTAACATGTCATGATAACATAATTTTTAAGATCTTTGGCTATAAAATGACAGTGGGTTGCGCTGTCGCCTCACAGCAAGAGAGTCGCTGGTTCGAGCCTCGGCTGGGTCAATTGGCATTTTTGTGTGGAGTTTGCATGTTCTCAACCTGTTCGCGTGGGTTTTCTCTTGGTGCTCCGGTTTCCCCCACAAGTCCAAAGACATGCGGTACAGGTGGGTAAGCTAAATTGTCCATAGTGCATGTGTGTGAATAAGAGTGTATGAGTGTTTCCCAGTGATGGGTCACAGCTGGAAGGGCATCCGCTGCGTAAAACATCAGCAACCCCTGATAAAGAAAGGGACTAAGCCAAAAAGAAAAGAAATGAATGAATGAGTTATTAAAAATACATCTAAATCCAATAGCGACCTGTTATTTTGTTCATTAGATGTCATGAAAATTCAGCTTTTTAGTTAGTTAAAGTCCGGGCATTTGATATTGGGCTAAAATTGGGACCCTGAGATTCAGACATGCACTAAGTGCAACTACACTGTGCACTTTAAACCATACAGTTAGATCATTAAAAAAAAGAGTCTGCTTTGTGTCTCAGAACTGGTGACTGGCTTTTATAGTATATTGATTTAGAGTTTTACAACTGAACGTAATAGCTACTGTTTTAACATTTCAGGTAATAATGTTGTAAATAATACAGTTTCTTTCACATATTCTTTGTTTTGCTTAATAAGACCTCAATGTATCACCAGAGGGACATTGCACAAAAGCAAGATAAAGGGTTTAGCCAGGACTTTCAAGTTATTCTGACTGAATTTACCCCTAATTCAGATGCATGAAAGCAGGCTAAATGAAGTTACTATGGAGATTTATTCTTTGCATTTGGCCTGCTCCAGAGGCTTTAATGACTCGCGTACCGATTGTCTACAGTCCTGGAGGGCTCTGTGGAGTAAAGTCCAAATCCTAGTGCAGTATTTCCAGAGGGAATTTCGGCCCAGATCAACTTCCTGCTGATCAGGAGAGTTTTGTTGACTTGAGGCCGTATCCTGAGCACCTACCACACCCACACCCCCCCCCCCAGTCTAATTATGTCTGTTTCAGTTCCTAAGTCCAGTCCTTTTTCTGTTTCAGTCCCTGAACTCATCCCTGTGTCAGCTCCATTCACTGAGACAAGTTCAGTGTCTGCTCCATTCCCCAACCCTAGTTCAGTGTCTGCTTCATTCCCTTATCCCAGTCCAGTATACACTTCAGTCCCAACCACCTTCCAGCAATGGCTTCAGTCCCAGAGCACTTGCCAGTGATGGCTTCAGCCTCAAAACTCCTAGCCCTGCCAGCACCAGTCCAATTCCTAGCCTTGTCACCACATCCCAGCTTCTTGCCCTGACATTTCCGTCTATCTACTTGCACTATCTGCACCGCCCAAGCTCCCCGTCATACTGGTCTCAGCCTGCCTTCCATTCCTGCCATTTTCAGACCCAGCCGGGCTTCCAGTCCCACTGTTTCCATTCCCAGTCCACCTTCCAGTCCTAACTTTTCCAGTCTCAGCCTGGCTTCCAGCATCGTTGTTTCCAGTCCAGCTTCCGGTCACAGGTTGTCTTACAGTCATGCTGGCCCCAATCTGCCATCCAGCCCAGCCCAGTGTTCAACCCAGCATCCAGCTCCTGTTCGCTCTCCAGCCCAGCCGGCAACAGTACAGTATCCAGCCATGCATGGTTTTCACTATTATATATTTTATAATGATAATAATAAAAAAGGCTATTATATATAACAGTGCATAACTTATTGTGGCTAGTTGATCAATAAATCTTATTCCGCTTTCGATTTAGATATAGAGTTTGATGAACTGGCCCAGCAAGGACTCAAACCACTGATCTTCTGGTTGTGAGGCGACATTGCTAACCACTGAGCCACCATGTCAACCCAACATAATTACTTTGTGAGAAATAATATTTCATCATTTCACAGTTTTCTGTGTTTTTGAACTTAGAAACTTTTGAACATATTTTCATCTTTTTTTATTAGAATTATTTTTATAGATTGCAAAAAAGGGTAGAACTGATTATTCTGAATGCAATGATCAGTTGTGCCCTTCTTTAAAAAGGCCAGTTTACTTCATTATCCTTCTCTTAATGCAAATCAAAACTGACAAGAGACTAAAAAGTTTAATTAAACTCTACAAAATGCTTTTATAGATTGCACTTTAGCAGAGCAAGTGATATACACCCCACCGTGCAATTTACAACAGGAACAAATAACACAACTGGTAAACACATTCACTGATAACTGCTTTTATTCTTTTCAGAGCAAATTACTAAAAGCGACTACAAATTACAAATGACAGAGAGTCTCATGTGTGTATATAAAATTCCCTGAAGTGCTTTTGTTGATGCAATCATATCTTCACAACTGGAAACGGATTTACTGAAAAGAGAGAGAGAGAAAAAAAAGAGAAAGTGCAAACAGATTTATAGACAAGAAGATGCAGAGAATAAAACAGAGGAAGTAACATGCAGAAAGCAAACGCTTGCCTAATTTCAGAAGTGCCTCTCTGGGACATGACACAGGATAAAAAAAAAAGAAAGAGAAGGACATATGGTAAAAAGAGAGGACAAGTAATCTATTAAGAGATGCATTTAGATTTGGTGGCATGAAGAAGCCAGGAAGCACTTAAGAGTCACGTTTTTAATTTCCACACAAAGAAATGAGCAGATAGGAGAGGCTCTTCAGCATATGCTGTAATGAGCAGTGCATTAGAAACAGGCTGCGCTGGGACACAACAGATCTGAGCTCAGTATCACGCACTACTGCTGCATATAATTGTGATACAGTTTTTAATTGCCTCCAATAATTCAAATCCCCGAGCCAGACTTGTGGCTCGCTTTTTTTTTCAAACATCGTTAGTCGTTTCAAAAGTTAAATATACAATGAGTGGCACTGAAAAGTCTGTGTCATTTGATTAGAAGCAGATACAGTGAATGTCATTTGTGCAATATATATATATATATATATATATATATATATATATATATATATATATATATATATATATATATATATATATATATAATTTGTTGATATGTGTGGTCATAGTTTTAAGGATATCTATAAGCTACTAACAAACCATTTACTGCAACAAAAAAGTGACAAACATTTTGTTAATATACAGTGGATCCGGAAAGTATTCATTGCACTTCACTTGTCCACGTTTTTTTATGTTACAGCCTTATTCCAAAATGGATTAAATGTACAGCCATTTTCAAATCTCTCCAGTGATGTTCAATAGGATTTAGGTCTGGGCTCTGGCAGAGCCACTCAATTACATTCACCGAGTTGTTGTGATGAGCAGTGCCTGGTTTTCTCCTAACGTAACGCCTGCCATTCACTCCAAAGAGTTCAATTTTAGTCTCATCAGACCAGAGAATGTTGTTTCTTATGGTCTAAGAGTCCTTCAGATGCCTTTTTTCAAATTCCAGGCGGGGAGTGGCTTCCATCTGCCCACTCTACCATACAAGCCTGATTGGTGGATTGCTGCACAGATGGTTGTCCTTCTGTAAGGTTCTCCTCTCTCCACAGAAGAACGCTGGAGCACAGACAGAGTGACCATCAGGTTATTGATCACCTCCCTGATTAAGGCCCTTCTCTCTGGATTACCCATCTGGCCGGCAAAGCTCTAGGAAGAGTCCTGGTGATTCCAAACATCTTCCACTTACGGATGATGGAGGCCACTGTTTCATTGGAACTGAAATTTCAGAGCAGCAGAAATTTTTCTGTAACCTTCTCCATCCTTGTGCCTCAAGAAAATCCTGTCTCGGAGGTCTACAGACAGTTCCTTTGGCTTCATGCTTGGTTTGTGCTTTAACATGCACTGTCATCCCTGGGACCTTACATAGACAGGAGTACGCCTTTTCAAATCCTGTCAAATCAACTGAATTTACCACAGGTGAACTCCAATGAAGCTGCTGAAACATCTCAAGAATGATCAGTGGAAACAGAATGTACCTAAGCTCAATTTAGAGCTTCACGGCAAAGGCTGTCAATACTTATGTAGATGTGTTTTTTTTAGCAGATTTAGCAAATTTAGCAGCTTAAAGGTAAAGCAGCTTGTCACTTCCACCTAATGGGTAAATTTTTTGATGACATCTCTTACTTAAGGGCATACTTACACCAGGTACAGTTGCCTTGAACCATGCTGAAGCGTGATTGTCCCACCTCCCCTCTCCCCCACAGCCTGCACTCACACTGCATTTGGTGTTCTGAGCCGAAGCACGCTTACAACATCGATGATGTGGCTGTTTATTTTAACAGGAAGAGAAGCGCTCTCACTCAGCACAGTGGACATTGCTTTAGTTATATCATTTTAAGTCTTTAATAAACTATGACAGTTCGCATTTATTGAAAAGTAAGAATGATTAATAAATCGATATGAAACATTCTTGTAAGAGCCATAAGTTCATTGGTTTATTTATGTTAAATTAATAATAATGTGAAAAGCAAAACTCGAAAATATTTTACTTAAGGTAATTTAATTTTTAATATAGAGTATATGCTGATGTCACTTCCAGGAAGGAGGAAGTTGTTGTTGTGTCATGAAGATGGAAGCAAGACAGTTTTTTGACCGTGTAATATAGTTCAGTTAAGTTGTTATTAAACATTTTCGAAACGACATCACTGGACTGTCTTGTGTTACTCGCGTTCAAACCCTACTAATTCAAAGAAAGAAACAAGAAGAGAAGAGACGGATTGATGGCACAAACAATTCTCTTAACAACGATATCTCACAGCAATTCATAACTTTTTGATTTAGTGGCTAATTTGTATGAAATCCTACGATCTAATTCGTACAATTTAGTTCGATTTGCTCATCACCCAATGATGTTTGGGTTTAAGGGCACGGTTGGGTGCCACGCCTCCTTTTTAAAATCATTTTTGTACGAATTAGTCACTAAATTGACAAAACATATAGTACTTATGTTTTCTCGTGAGACCAGGCTGCCTTTAAAAGTGATGTGGGGTCTTCAAGTTTTGGGCTCAGGTGCGCTTTGCGCTCACAGTACAAGCGCACTGCGCCAAAGTCCAACAAACCACGCTTTGGCACACCTCTTCCAACCGGGCCAGGGCTGGCCAACTGAATCATGCCAGTGCCCAATTTGGAGCACTTACACTTCTCAACTGAACTGGGAAATGCACCTGCTAATGCTTCAAATAGCCTAGTGCGATTTTCTCATCTTCTGACCAATTAAATGCTTTCTAGTATCTGATGTCTCCCGCACCCTTCAAGACATTATCAGTTCAATCACTCTCACTAGCAGAGCTGTGACAAAACAAATGCTATTAGCTGTTTTTTTTAAAGGGGGAGGAGCTACTCCATGTCGCATCATGTCTTCATGTTTCAATTCAAATTATATCACATCAAACAAAATTGCACATTTTAAAGCACTTCACGGGACCTTTAAGTCTGGCTTACAGTTAGGGTTATGTGCTTCTACTGTACATAATTTTATCCAACTATCAATCCCTCCAATTTTGGGAATAATTTACACTTAGGTGTAGGGGTAGGGATTAGGCATGAATTACGTATTTGAACTGAAATGATGTTCCAGGATCAACATAGATGTTAATCCAGGATCGCAGTGGGTAGCATGTTCGCCTCACAGCAAGAAGGTCGCTGGTTTGAGCCTCGGCTGGGTCAGTTGGCGTTTCCTAGTTGAGTTTGCATGTTCTCCCTGTGTTGGTGTGGGTTTCCTCAGGGTGCTCCGGTTTCCCCCACAAGTCCAAAGACATGCGGTACAGGTGAATTGGGTAGGCTAAATTGTCCGTAATATATGTGCGTAAAACCTGTGCTCGATAAATATGTGTTCTAATAGTGTTTTTAGCAGTGTGGGACACATGACTGTCAACATCTAAAAAAATGTGTTTTGGTGTTTTGTGACCCTTTAAGTTCACTTTGCAATGTCATTTGCTGTTACAGTACATGGTGCTCAGCTGTATAGCTCTGAGTAAATAAGTAGAGTAATAATATATGACTGCCAAATGATGTGTTATCTTGTAAAATGTGCACTCATTCCCATGGATCTAACTCACACAGAGGAATTATAAAGTGAATATGTACAGTTGAAGTCAGAATTATTAGCCCCTTGAATTATTTGCCACCCTGTTTATTTTTTTTCCCCAATTTAAGTTTAACAGAGAGAAGATCAACACATTTCAACACATTTCTAAACATAATAGTTTTAATAACTCATTTCTAATAACTGATTTATTTTATTTTTGGCATGATGACAGTAGATAATATTTAATAGATATTAACTATGCTAATTAGGTCACTAGGCAAGTTAGGGTAACTAAGCAAGTTATTGTATAACAGTGGTTTGTTCTATAGACTACCGAAAAAATATAGGGGCTAAAAATTTTGACCTTAAAATGTTTTTAAAAAAATTAAAAACTACTACACCGTTTCAGTTAAGCAAAAGGACACACATGGGTAAATAAAAAAGATCGAGTTTACTGTGAATTTCCGGAAGATTCTCTGGTATGCTGATGTCGCTTTAGATTTGTTGTTTTTATCAGCTTTTTCCTCCCCATACGATTTATGGTCTTTTTTTTTTCTTGACATCAAATGTGAATCTTTTTCTCTTAGCTGTTGCCATTTCATTCTAGAAGGTGGGCCATTTATATGGATACACCTTAATAAAATTGGAATAGTTGGTGATATTAACGTCCTGTTAGTGGCACATTAGTATATGTGAGGGGGCTCATGAACGAATAATTACGTTAAAACTAAGCACACCATTGTTTTTCTTGTGAAATTCCCAATAAGTTTGATGTGTCACATGACCCTCTTCCTATTAAAAAAAAACTAAAGTTGGATCCAATATGTCGACCTCAAAATGGCCACCATGGTCACCACCCATCTTGAAAAGTTTGCCCCCTCATATATACTAATGTGCCACAAACAGGACGCTTATTTCCCCAACCATTCCCATTTTATTAAGGTGTATCTATATAAATGGCCCACCCTGTACATAATTTAATCAGACAGACGCCCTTATGGATGATGATGTAATTGCATTCCATGTCTACTGTGGATCATTTACTTTTCTGTGTTTTTATTTATTTTTGTACTTCCCCTTTTTTATTTTGTTCTCTTATTTTTTCTATTTCTATTTTTTCTATTTCTTTTTTGTTACTTATTGTTCTTATCACTTTGTGACGGTATGTACTTGTATTCCAGTCTCTTAAATATATATTATACAAATAAATATATATATTATAATAAAATAAAAATCAATTACTTTTCAAATGTGTGTGTGTGTGCGTGTGCGTGTGTGTGTGTGTGCGTGTGTGTGTGTGTGTGTGCGTCATGCAATCACACATGAAGATTAATTCTGATTGGATATTTTCCAAAAAATGTACCTCAATCACTTGTTTCGTTTTTAGTCAACGAAAATGTCAGTATATTTTATCATCATCATCATCACTTGATTTCTTCATTTTCTTTTTCGTCTGTAGATATTTGTTTGTCACAAAAATTATGATGAAAATTTTGTCAATGAAATTAACACTGCCTGCCATCCTTACAATAAACTGTTCACATACTCTGAAATGCAGTAGAATATGTAAATACACAGAAATGCCAACTGACCCAGCTGGGGTTCGAGTCAGTGACCATCTTGCTGTGAGGCGACAGTACTAACCACTAAGCCACTGTGCCACCATTTTTAAAACAGTATTTTATAATATTTGCTTTTACTTATAATTTTTTAATTAAACTAAAAAAAAACTTTACAAAATTGTGTGATTGTGTAGTTGAAACTAAACTAAACAGTTTGACTTACAGTAATAAAGTCAGTTATTGAATTTACTTAACTTTTTTTCAATGCAGTAAAACTTTTATCAGAGTAAAATTAACTTATTCTTACTGCTAGGATAAGAGAATATATACATCATTCTGACTCGTCCTTAATCCTCCATTTCCTGATTCCTGATTTTTTTTTTTCCCTTTTTCTCAAGAGTACAAATATTTTTACAAGCCAGCCAATATCATCTCTTCCGGGATGTAGTGGTGGTCTCCAGAGGCATGGTAAGCGCAAGCTATTGGACCACACGTGCTTTGAATTCTGCCCATGACTCTTTATCTCGGTCTTTCCGAGTGCAAACCATTTTCACACATCTAGATCAGCCACTCTCACACCTCCCACCAAACTGCAGACATGCTTTCAGATGCTACTTTTTAAAGTGATGTTTTTTTCCCCCAGTCACTCAATACAGGTCAGTTTCAACAGAACTCTTGACATTAGTCGTCTTTAATCCACTCCAGCCAGTGCGCTCAACTCTTTCAGCCTGCTTTTGCTCTCTTTATTACTCTTTATTGATCGCTGCAAGCACTTTTAACAATTGTCTAGCAGTTTTTTTGGCATGCATTTCATCTTACACGAACACATTGTCCTCATTTTAACACCATATCTTCATTTTCACACCTTACAATTGATGTCTGAAAGCAACAACTTCCATTTTACTATGAATGTATTCTGTGGTTCAGAAAGTGTGGTGGCTTTAAGAAAAAATGTTAACATGTATAGTTAAATATGCCCTTGTAGGAATGAAAATTATCATATGGATTTGTTTATATGGAAAAACATATCTTTCACCAAAGAAGGTCCATACTGACTCCAAAGGCAGATACTGATAAGATCAGAGCCTGGTGTGTGGACTTTAGGGGTTTTACGATGTGGTCACATGTTGATTGGTCAGTTTCAGTTTCAAGTCTCAGCATTTGTGCTTTGGGCTACAAAATAGGTGGTAAAACACTGCTCTGGCTCTTTTGATGGCCTGTCTTTTTCTGGTCTGCTTTCCTGCTCTGCTCCTCTCCTCCTCTGGAGTCTATCTTCTCTGACTCTACTGCAATCAGGCTAACTTCTGGGCCTGCTCTCTTTGTCTCTCTCTCCCTCCCCCTGTGTCTCTCCTTTTACCTCTGGTAACTTTAATTTTACATTTAAGCTGGATACAATTTATATCATATGGTTTATCATTTCATATTTGATCATTTTATACAGTTATTTTGTAATTAATTCAGTCGTAACCATAGCAAGTTATTGTCATTAAATCATTTCATTATCAAGTATTTGTGAATTACTGTTGATTTAACGACAACACTTAATTGTTTCATATTGCAATACAATACAATCACATAATATCAACGCTCTCTTACATTTTGAGCTATTAATACTGCCCTTATTTCCGTTTTTTTGGTATAAGATTGCAGAAGAATGGTTTGACTAGAATGTACAGTTTTTTTCCATCAATACTGATAACTTTTTAGTCATTCAGCAGAAATTCAGTTCGAACCGCTGTGGTTTTAAAACCCATCCCTACAGATGGTGCAAGAAACTGGGATCCTTTGCAGTGAGTTTTTCTGAAATTTACTTAAGCCGGGCTTAGCTGGATTTTTCACAGCTGACCTGGTGAATGGATAAAAACTGGACTTCTAACCACAAGAGTGGGTAAGTCTGCTTTTATTGTTTTTTCATTTGCATAAATTGCATGAAACAGAATTTACAAGACTGTAATTCGTTTCAATAGTTCAATTTGGTAAATTTCAGATCACCTCCTCAAGGATGGAAGGGTTCATTTCTGAAGAAAGTGATGTATTGTTTGCTTTATGGACCAAAAATTTGAACCTACATTGTGCAAACTTGGCAAAGAAGGACTTGAGTTAACAGACGTAGACTCTACATTGTTTGCATGGTGGGATGTAATTGGCAAAAATGGAAAGAAATCAAAACGAGGTGATATAATTGAAGCGCTAAATTACATGTGTTACTCAGGACTGCGTAACGTGATGTCAAAAATACCTTCAATTATAAAGGCTAGATGTGAAGAATTTGATGTTCACAAATCAGAGGCAGAAAAGTCAGAGACAAAAATTCTAGATCTCCAGTTACAGCTTGATAATTTACTAGCTGAACAGTTAGCCCTGGCTGAAAAATGCAAAAGTCAAAAAGACACTGTTGCAGATTTAAAAGCTATGCGAAAAGCACAGAAGTTTGTGTCTCCCAAAATGTTTAACAGCGGTGGGATTGAAAAGCATGTTCACTTCTCAGATATAGTTACCTGTAATAAATCTGAAATGATTTATATTTCACACACTCTCTATACATTTTCACACATGATATACTCATGTACACACTCTATTCATATGCACACTTGATACATTGTATACATATACTCACTCCATATGTTTGCACACATGATATACTCCATACATATGCACAGATGAAACAATCTATACTCCATACATACAGTAGATGATGCACTCTATTCATATATATATATATATATATATATATATATATATATATATATATATATATATATATATATATATATGTATATGTATATACACTCCATACATATGCACACATGATACATTCTACACATATACACAAATTCTATACATACACCCAGTCAATACATTTGTACACATGATATACTCCATACATATACAGACATGATACATTCTATACATGTACTCCATACATATGCACGCATGATATACTCCATACATATACATACATGATACACTCCATACATATGCACACATGATACACTCCATGCATACAGTTGTAGATACACTCTATTCATATACACACATTACACATATGTCAGAGTGTCACTAAATGCTCTAGCTAAACCCTTATTCACTTTCATCTCTACATATCACTACCGACAGTATTTAACATTCCTGTGGTAGCACTCATAACGCTCCAATACTGGCTATCACTGCACCTCTGCAACAGCAGAGACGCTCCGCTGAGGTTTTTCTTCTTCTGCACCTGTGCTGCAGCAGTGATGCTCTGCTTGAGCTTACACGCATCTCCATTAGCCATTCACTACCGACACACTCCCCAGCACTGCCCCACCACAACAGTTAAATCGCCTCCACGGAAGCGTACTTGCTGTCCAATATTGACTTCCACCGCACCTCTGCAACAGCAAAGAAGCTCCTGTGAGCTTCTTTTCTCCTCTGCACCACTGCCGCAGCAGTGGTGCTCTGCCTGAGCTTACACACATCTCCATTAGCCATTCACTACCGACACACTCCGGAGCACTGGGGATTGAGGGCCTAAGCGGAAGTAAGAAAGTAGCAGAATAAGCGGGATCCAGTAAGAGTGGGGAGAAAGGAGGGGGCAGTGATGGCTTCTACTGGAGTTGTGATGAGGTGTGAAGGGGTGGCCGGGGATGGGCTTGAAGTGACTCCTGCAGCACTGCCACAGCATACTTGCCTTCCAATATTGACTTCCAGCAGAGAACAGCAGAGAAGCTTCACTGAGCTTTTGTTCTCCTCTGCACCACTGCCATAGCAGTGATGCTCTGCCTGAGCTCACACCTCAAGGAAGCCCAGCTAGCCCTAACCAGTTAACACCATACTCCAAAACAAGGGCTCGAGCACGACCCTATATATATATATATATATATATATATATATATATATATCATTACCTTAGAATTCCAAGGTTCTATCTGCGTTCTACATGATTTTGAGATATTGAGCTTCAAAGTTTTTGCATTCTATATAGCAAACAGTATGTGTGTTACAGTTCTCTTTCATACATGAACATGACAGAGACCCTAAATGTACTCTAAATGCAAATTATCAAAATTCTCTTCATTTTGCAAATTGGGTAAAATAAACAGGGCAAATGCAGATAGAACCTTCTAATTAAAAACAAAAGTCATTTTCTGCTTGGAATTATAAGGTTCTATACTTCCGCTTAGGCCCTTAATCCCCAGCTCTAACTCCTGCAGGAGTGACTAAAAAGAGCTTCAACTCCCACAGGAGTTTACGCCCCTCCTGGCGAGTCTTCACCACCCAAGACCTTTCCAGACTCAAAGACATGCGGTACAGATAAATTAGGTAGGCTAAATTGTCCGTAGTGTATGAGTGTGAATGAGTGTGTATTGATGTTTCCCAGAGATGGGTTGTAGCTGGAAGGGCATCTGCTGCGTAAAACATGTGCTGGATAAGTTGGTGGTTCATTCCGCTGTGGGGACCCCAGATTAATAAAGGGACTAAACTGAAAAGAAAATGAATGAATGAATGAGTTTGTGTGGCGCCACGTTTGATTTAAAGTTGAATATGAATCACTTTGAAGAGATTTTGTCTGAAACAGGTACGACTGTACAGACATCTTAACGATCCGTTCATGCTTGATCCTAATAGAGATAACCACATGACCAAAAATTCTACCAGATGACCAAAAAGTGTTTTGTTAAAAAGTTTGGAAAAACCTGAGGGATAAGTTTGTTAAAACAAAGAAAAATGCCATGGCAAAAATGGAGACCCATGTGGTCTTAATATTACAGAATATGTTTTTCCACCATTTATAGGTTTTACACTGATGCATAATTTTTAAGGTAAAACAATGTAACAGCTACAAACTAAAGTTAAGTAACAAATTATGTCTTTGATAACTGGTAAAGAATATTTGAACCTATTGGTTGACAGTATACTGATGCCCAATTTCTAGGCTCTATTGGTGATAATGATCAGGATTATTGTACAATTATTGCCTTTTCAGATTATAAGTGGAGGACAGAACTAGCTAGACAGTAATATGTGAATTGTTGAGTGGGCAAAATAAAAAAAAAAGTTCTTATTTTTGCCATAATAAAAATGATCATTGTAGAGCAGCCCGTTTTCTCTTGTCATTGGTATTTAAATTTAATAGGTATAACTGTCCAAGATATGAACAAAAGCGAGTAATGCATCAAAGTTTAATTAAAAAAATCTTGAATGGTTATTAAACTTTAGAATCATTTATTCATTTTCTTTTCAGCTTAGACCCATAATTAATCTGGGGTCGCCACAGTGGAATTAACAGCCGACTATTCCAGCATGTTTTTACGCAGCGGATACCCTTCCAGCTGCAACCCATCACTGGGAAATACTCATAGATTCTTATTCACACACATACACTATGGACAATTTAGCTTACCCAATTCACCTAAAGTGCATGTTTTTGGACTTGTGGGGGAAACCAGAGCACCCGGAGGAAACCCACGCGAACACGGGGAGAATATGCAAACTCCGCACAGAAACACCAACTGACCCAGCTGATGCTGGGTTTCTTTTGACTGCCCCCTGTTGTTTTAAAGAAAATCACAATGGCGAACACGTCAAGTATAAAAGCCTTGTCCATTTCATGAGATGCGCGCACAGTCAGTGGAGGTGCGCGATGCAGCGTCAGGCAAAAGTTTAAATCAGCCTTAAGATGTTTGTTTGGTTGTTTTTTTCCTGTAGTTTAATGGTGCATCTAACCTGTTAAATTTAAATAATTTTATTTTACCTAAAATTTTTCTGATTTTTGCATTTTTTCTTGCTTGTTTTTGATATAGTGAAATACAGAAGGTCCTAAATTTAATCTTAATGGTCTTTAAAAGTCTTAAATTTGACATTATGATATCTGCAGAAACCCTCCCACATAGCAATATATATTTGGCCCAACTCTGGCCCACACAATCAGCTTATGCTTGGCCCACATGCCACAGTGAATTAAGGTACATGACTGGACCAAGTCTGGCTTCCAGACAAGGGCCAAACATGGACCACATCTGGGCCAAGTCTCAGCAAAGTTAATAACCCATAACTGAGACTGAACGAGGCCAGATTTGTTAGTGTCACAACTGCAATGATTGGTAGAATATTTTTTTCTTTATTTGAAAATAATAAAAATGCATTTAAAAAGTGGGTCAAGATAGGCCAAACTTACATGGCCCACATATCAATTATTAACATCTGGGCCAAATACTATATTTATCATCTGGCCCAAATATTGAGTGCCGCCTTAAAGATGGTGCCACCTCTGCCAAACCAGGGTCATGTTTTGGCCCACATGCTGTATGCCAGTGCCGGATGAATGCCTGCTGTGCCAGATTTATGCCAAATCTGGGCCAGAATTCTTTGCCACTTGGTCTGTAACAAGACTTCAGTCTCTAATCTGAAAACACACATTATGGTAAGAAGACATATAACTTAATTTGTGTGATCTTTAATGTATTTATTAATATGTTTAGGCACTAGGCACTGTTGTTCTGTGGTTTCTGACAGTTCGTTCTTGCGATTAGGTAATTAGCAAAGCTTCTAGATAAAAGAGGCATCATTTGAAATTATAAAGAGTTTAATTTTATTTGTGTATATTTCTGTTGTCTTTATACTCACAATAGCAAAACATTGTTTTTGTAAAATAATCGTGGTGCGCTATTGATAAGATAATCATCACAAGAACATGTAATCAATGTTTTAATGCATTGCAAATGGCGAAGGCACATCGCACTTCAGGAAGAGGCGTGAATTAATTTATCTAAGCTGTGACATGGTCATCTTCCGGAATTATTACCAACGAATATTACCAATGGGTCTGTTCTAGTTCAATTAATGCTCTCACCACAAACGAACCGCTCTAGGATTTGTTTGAAAATTTTTTTTGGTTAATTTTTGGTGTGTACTCGAGTGCGATTGCTACATTCACACCTGCCCAAGCGAACCACACCAAGAGGGAAAATTAATTATAGTGCAATGCAAGCAAACTAAATAAGGCAGGTGTGAAAACACCCTAAGAGAGCGCCTTTGTCATAGCACCTTTGTCATATGATGTCGTATAGTGTGAACCATTCTGATTTCTGTGAATTGGAATGTAAGACAAAGGCAAAAGCTGTTTTTAATCTCTTTTTGCTTTTTTGAGGTCAAAACGACTTGTGTGGGGCCTGAAAAACAGCCTGGGGGCCTGAGGGGCTAAAAGGTTAAGAGCCATCTTCAGGACATTTGCTGTATTATTCCTTTCCGCAAACTAAGACTATATTCTGAAGAAAGCTTTTGTCCATGTCTCTCCTGGAGCCCATACATGCAGCACATTCATTCCAAACGATCAGTTATTCCAATTAATCAAATTTTACCTGTATGGACTTGGCTTTGGATGGCTATGATGGTCACTGAATTGTAGTTTTCGTTAGTTTTATTCAGCGCAGGCCTGGCGCCAGGGTGTCAAAACTGAGGGGACATTTTAATCCCATAGGGGAGCACTAGACCTGGTGACAGATTTTGGTCCCTCTTGTTCCTTTCATTTAGGCTGTTTTTCACTTATTTATGTTTACTTTGGCAGTAATATACTTTTTATAGTAATAATAATATGCACAGTTTCACTATTAATGATTTTATTACTGAAGACTATGCAACGTTACCATTTACATAAACGCAGATGGATCATGGCTTCAGTGCCAAACAAGTGGTTTAAATTATATTTTATTCTCCTTATTTCTTTCGGTTTTATTTCAAATAATATAATAGTTTAAAAGTAAAGGCAAAAATAAAGATTTAAATTAGACTATCATAAGTGTTTTTTGTTTTTGTTTTTGTTTTTAATTGTCCAGTTGGCATTTGTAAAAACGTCTTCACAAATCATTAGGCTTTTAGGCCTACCTGTCATTTTATTTATTTATTTAGCCTATTTTAATCACTTGTTTTCAGGTTACATTTAAATTTTAGGGCCATGAGCTACAAGTCAGAATAAAATCTGACTTTTTAGCAGTATAGCCTAAATTACATATTTTTTAAAGGTTATCATTCAGTCTACCTGCACTGCATGTGAGAGGTTGATCCGCAGCAAATCCACGTGTTTACCTATTTAATTTATAACACTGCAAACTTGTCTTCGCAGGCTGATCATCTTTAAAGACATTTTTTAAGTGTCCTAATTTGAGACTGCTGCGGCATAATGGGATGTTTCTTTTCACAACTGTAAAAGTGAGTTTTAGCTGAAATGAAAGCAAACATCAAAAGGGCTCTGCATTTTGTAAATTCTATAGTTTAAATTCAATAATACTAATAATAAATAATATAATAAATTATAATATTATTTATAGTGTAAACTACTGTGGGACTGTGCAGTGTCCAACTGCATATTTTTATTAGGCTACTCTAAAATTAACCCCTAACTGAAAAACAAATGTAAAAATGACTGACAATTGCAGCTTTGCTAAAATTTATTTAACGGCTAATTTCTTTTTTCATTTAGAGCTCAAGAGAGTTGTATTAAAAAAATTTGTTAGCCAAAACATGTAATGCATTAGGCTGCTCGCCTTCACGTCATCCACTAGTTTAGTTTTCTCCCTTGTGAGTTTAGAGTGCGCCTCAGCTGCCGCGTGCATGTTTATACAGGTGCACCCTGACCTGACGCGGGGAGCAGATCTCTGGATTATTGCTTTAATTTTAACAATTTTCATAATTAAATTGCTTTTTCATAATATTACATTTCTAAATTTGTGTTCTGAAGGTTGGAATGACAGGAGTGTTAGTAATTAATGACAGAAAGAATTCTCAGTTTTGAGTGAACTAATCCTGTATGAAAACTGAGGGGGCACAAATTCTTTCTGAGGTGGCAAGGCTCCCTTTTGCCGGGCCTGATTCAGTGTCAACTAATAGGTCATTCATGTAAAGACTCCAAAAATTAAATAAAGTGTTTGACCATGAACGTTTGCACTATGAGAACCCAATCTAATGCATTTTCAACAGCGAATGTGGAAACGAACAACCACAAAACATGTTGGAACCTGTTTAAAACTGTATTTGATGTAAGCAACAGTGATCAGTTTTTAAAAATAGCTCTAAAGTAGTTCATTAGCTCATAATCATCACACAATTAAAGTGTTATAAAGCCATATTTAAAGTGTAAGATAGCACCTATGTCATATGATCATATATAGTGTTGTAAAAGAGGTTTTATATGTTACTCCACTCTCATATGTTTTCTTTTTTCTTGTGAATTGGATTTTAATACAATGGCAAAAGTTGTTTTGAATGTTCTTTTCTGAGGTCAGAGTCTTGTGTGGGCCCCTGGAATATTTCCGTATGGGGGGCCTTGGGGGCAAAAAAGGTTAAGAACCATGCAATCTTCAGGAAACACGCTGTATTATTCCTTTCTGTGACTAAGAATATATTGTGAAGAAAGTTATGGCCATTACGCTTTTGGACTCCATTGGTTTTCACATTCATTTTATTCACAGCACAGTCATTCCAAATCATCACTTATGCCAATTGATGGAGTTTCAGATGTACGAAATTGGCTTTGGCTATGATTATCATTTAGTTACATGACCCATATTCAGTTAAACCTCTTTTGACCAGATGCAACCCAGATATGCTTGTGTTAATGCCAAACACTCAACAAACCCCATGGTTTCTTCACAATTAGGACAGTGGCAGGGATAATTCATTATTAGTTTATGCACAAGCTTTTAAATATAAACATCACTGTCACAGATTTCATTAGAACCACTGATTATAACTGCCTGTTTCACAGCCTATTGATTACAGTTCATGTACAGAAAAAGTGCAAAAAAGAAAAAAAAATGCAAAGGTACTTTTAAAATTAAGTGAAGTTTTCAAACGAATTTCGAGAGGAGCACGTGATATGATTGACCGCAGCTGGCCACTCATCTACATTCACTAGTTAGCCAATCAGATTAACCCCAACTCACTATAAGTAGCCTAGCTAAAACTACTCTCTTATCTTCGTTTTCTGAAGAAACCCTCATCCACCCCTTCTCCTCCTTTCTTCCTTTACCACGGGGAGCTCTCGAGAACCACCTGATCTCGTACTCGCCGCATATGCTCTATGGACCAGGCAGGAGCCCTGGGCTCACCTATCTCCGAGCTCAGGGTTCTCTCCCGGGACAGCATGCCAAACCTGCTAACAGTTGTCAAACAATATCTAAGTGTGAACTCTTGAAGTTCAAATTATTTCATCAAACAGTGCTCTGTTGGATTGAGATCAGGTGACAAGACGATTTGAGTATAGTGAACTTATTGTCATGTTTGGGAAACCAGTTTGAGATGATTTCAGCTTTGTGACATGGCACATTATCCTGCTAGAAGTAGCATCACAAGATGGGTCCGCTGTGGTCATAAACAACTGGACATGGTCAGCAAAAATATTCAGGTTGGGTGTGGGATTTCAGTGATGCTCTATTGATGCTACAAGGCCCAGAAAGTGTGCTAAAATATATCCCACACCGTTACACCACCAGCATCCTGACCGGTTGATGCAGCTTTATGCTTTCACTTTGTTTACAGCAAATCCTAACCATACTACTCAAATGTCATGTAGAAATTAGGAAGAGTCTAATTTTTTTTTGTCTTCTATAGTCCAATTTTGAAGAACTGGTGTGATTTGTAGCCTCAGTTTGATGTTGTTAGCTGACAAGAGTATCACTGGTGGGCTTTTCTTCTGCTGCTGTAGCTCATCTGCTTTAAGGTTAAATATATTGTGTTTAGAGATGCTCTTCTGCAGACATTGCCTGAACCAGTCAGGCCATTTTCCCTTGGCCTCTGACATTAATAAGGCATTTTCACCCACAAAACTGCTGCTCATTGGATTTTATTTTTTTTTTTGGACCAATCTTGGTGAACCTTAGAGATGGTTGTGCGTGAAAATCCAAGCATATCAGCAGTTTTTGAAATACTCAAACCAACCATCCAACCAACCATACCATATTCAAAGTCACTTAAAGGTGCCCTATAACAAACATCTGGGTATACCTAGTCATAAGTCCCATAAGCATAAGCATGTTTATCAGTGTTTTCTGTTTGTTAAAAGAAAATAATACAGATTCTGTAGGTATCACAATATATCGATACTGTGAAAATCAAATATCTCCCATGACACTGGAAGGAGGGCCAAAATGTAGAATGAGATTAAGAGGGTTTTATTTACAGACAAAAAGGGACACTGGGGTTAGGTTATTAACAGTCCAACAAGGGATGGTGGGAAGTGCAGGGGAGCCCTGGCTGGCGTGGATGACAGCCACAGATGGTTATAGGCAGGTAGTCTGTCCAGGGAATGACCGGGCCAGACTAGAGGTGGGAAGGCCCTGAATGAGGCACAGAGCACTGTCAAAAGACAGTTGTAGACTATGTCTACTTCTAGTCTGCTTGCAGTTTTTGTTTTTGTAAATCCACCAGAGGCCGCTGTGTATGCTTTTTGAGGATAACAAATTCCCCTTGCATGTCCTCTTCTCACGTAAATCCACCAGACGGTGCAATATACACTTCAGTCGATCAGGCCACCTTGCTGTTGACTGAATGACTGACCAACTGACCAGCCACCCTTTCCCTAATCCCAACCAATAGTGTTTTCAAAAGCAATCAGAGAATGAAAAGCTGTCATGGCTGGTAAAGTCTAGATAGGATACGCGGCTGGCCGGAAGCGCGATATGCACATCAATATAACAGCATTTTTTTATGTCACTGTATAACAATAATTAATATTTTTACAGTATTGTGACAGTTGGATTTAGGCTTGGGGTGGAGGTAGGCGATAAAAATACATTTAATTAGGTAATTTAATAAATAAATAAAACTCGGTAGAACTACTGTTTTTACGTTACTGTGACGGTTTGGGGTTTAGGGTTGTGGGGTAGACGTTAATAAAATACAATAAATGGGAAATTTAATAAATAATATAAATAATTCACGTTAATTTCCGGCCACAACAGTATCCGATCTACCAACAGTTGTCACGGCCGTGTGATTCATTACGTTTTTCAACCTGTTGTTTTTATTCAATTATTTTTTGTTTTACCTGGTTTATGGAACTGCTCTTCAATGGACTTGACCCCTGTCATTGTGTTCAACTCCACTCCATTTTCCTAGTCCACCGACATACGTAGCGAGCTACTAGACAAAAAAGAAAACACTGGAAAAGCTGTTCACATGAAGGTAAGCAGTCAGTTGTAGCGTGAAAAGGAACAGAAGTGGGCGGCGGTGTCATACTGCCCTGTAGCATTCGTTTTAAAGATACCTCTGGCTACATAATTTGCACTCTCCAGAAATGTAGACAGGGGTACATATCCACAATGAGCCTGTGTTGAGAAAATGAATATAATAAATATAACAACTGAGATCCAGATACTAAAATGAAAAATTGGACAAGGAGAAGAAGATTCTTGAAGTTTAGCGACACAAACATACGCCATAAACTTGAACGTGAGAGCCCAGCATAAAGGTAGGAAAGTACATGAGAGCCAGGTGAAGACAGTTATACTGTCAATGACTAGATAAGAGCTAATAAAGAGGGCATCATAATGGTATATGATGAACCAACGGGAAAACACAATCGTAAATCTATGTTTGTAATGACCAGGATTTATTTTGTGCCGGAACAAGTACCAACACCTCTGAAATCTGATCCGGCACCTCATTCTACCAACCCCTCTCCTTCCCACTCTTCACTTTCTTCCACAATTTACAAATTAAACACTCGTAATGACAAAACTTGTGATCTTAGTTGGCTAACAATGGTTTTGGGAAATGCACCCCTGTTTGACTCTAGAAGTCCTTAGTAAGCTGTATTGAAAATACTTGTTTAGTTAGAAATCACCATTGTGTCTAACAGTGTTTGCTCTAATTGGACTCTTGATTTAACACTGGAGGTTTTGCTGTGTGTGCATTGCATTTCTTCAAAGTGATTGGCAGATTAGATAGTTACATTAACATTTTCAGCATACACATACTGTAAATACATTACTGTCACATCCTCTGCTGTTGTGAGATGGCTGTATGACAGTATGCCACACAGAATCTTCTATCTGACACTGGCAGTAATTCAGTGCGCTGCAGCACTGGTGTTAATACCAGCAGCTGCCAAGGCTCTTCCACACTGAGGTCAGTCAGGATTTCAGTATTTCACCTCATCAGCTCTCGGCAGTAAACATGCCTGCTCAATTTTTTCTGGAGGGCTTTTCATCTTCCTTACATTGGAGATTGTGTCCAATTTATTTCATTTTTGAATGTGCTTATAAATCTAGCGTTCCGTTGCACACACATACAGACACACAAGTAAAGAACAGTGGACTGAATTTCCATAAAATGTATTGGGAAAAGATGCATTAACGACTTGAAATAACAACAGTGTCTAAGACTGAAGGTTAATGGAAAGCTGCTCTCAGTCTGTCTACATAAATATGACAAGACTCATCTGAAATAACAAATCTGAATTTAATTTGCTTGTTCGGGGTTAGGCATAATTCAATTTAATAACTAGGCCATTTTAAATTATTCACAGAATATCAAGTTGGAATTTTGTTTGGAATAACAAGAAGAGGGATTTATCAAGCTGAAATGGAGCACAGTCACGTAACACAATAATTAGTTCATTACACCACTGGAACACCCACTTTTATGCCAAAATACAGGTATTATTTAATCAATTTTCAACAAATTATGGGTATGTATTCCCTGAGACATATTTATCTAAATCAAATTAAATAATTAGCATATTCATTCTGAATAATGATGGCTATTTATTTTCCCTAATTATGTATTTTCTCATTTTTAGACATGCTCCTTTGTCTTTGATAACTTTGATAACTTTGATAACGTTGAAGCAGTTTATGTTGTTATATAAAATTATTATTTATAATTAATTAAATTATATATATAATTAATATAAGTTGATAAATAAGTTATCCTTATTAGAATAAAATAATCAGAATTTAAGTCTTTGGTCTTGATATTTCACTTTGTTTTCAGAAGTTTTAATTAATTCAAATTAAACATGATTAAAATATTATAATAATTTAATTATAATAATGTTTTTTAAAGTTATTTCTTATTTTGACAAAAATATTGAGTACACTGACATATTTATGCTAATTGTGATTGAAATGAGCTTTAATAAGTGTTTCTTAAACAGTTTTATTATTATCGTATGGGTCCCACTTTATATTAAGTGGCCTTAACTAATATGTACTTACACCAAAATGAATAATTCGTTACAATGTACTTACTGTGTAAATACATGTATTTACTGTGTACTTATGCTTGATTAAATACCTGTATGTAATTACATCTGTAATTAATTTTTGTAACTACATTTGTAAATACACTGTTGACCATTCATTACTCCTTAACTCACCCTTAAACCTACACATACCACCAAACCTGCCCATAACCCTACCCCTATCCCAACCCAAGAGCACCACAAGTGTTCTCAAATACATTATGAACACAGTGAGTACATTGTATTTATTTTTGAGGCAAGTACATAGTAGTTAAGGACACTTAATATAAAGTGGGACCATTGTATCAGCTGTTTAAAATAAACATAGTTATTCTTTTAAACACAAAGCTTCCAGAAGAGTTTTTGCAGCAGTGCTACAAAAAAAGTAAAGAACATTTCAAATAACAAATTTTTTTGGTGTGAACATTATTTTTAGTAATATAATAACTCTTTGTGAGATGTAAATAAGTGTTTATGAAATCATCTGTGTCGAAACAGAACCTTTATTTTAGGTCGAGCTACCCAAGACTAACAAACAACTTTGTTACAACTATTTATTTATTTATTTATTTGTTTGTTTTGTTGGTTGGTTGGTTGTTTTTTTGTTTATTCATTTATTTATATATTTTGTTTGTCTGTTTGATTATTATTTAAAATATTATTTCTTTATTTATTTGTTAGTTTTGTTGGTTGGTTTGTTTTGTTGGTTAGTTTTTTGTTTAATCATTTATTTACTTATTTTGTTTATCTGTTTGATTGAGAACTTTATCTTAAGGGTGTAAAGTCTAGCCACCCAAGACTAGCAAACTGTTTGTTTACTTATTTAATAATTGGTAACACTTTACAAAAAGGTTTATTAGTTAATGCATTCACTAACATGAACTAATTATGAACAACACTTGTGCAGCATTTATTAATCATTATTGAACATTTACTAATGCATTATTAACATCCAACTCCAATCTTGTTAACATTAGTTAATCCACCGTGAGTTACATGAACTAACAATGAACAACTGTATTTTCATTAATTAACGTTAACTAACATGAACAAATACTGTAGTAAATGTATTGTTCATTGTTTGTGCATGTTAGTAAATGCAATAATTAACATTAACTAATTAACCTTATTGTAAAATGTGACCGATGTATTTATTTATTGTTTGTTTCTTTGTTTATTTCTTTCTTTCTTTGTTTCTTTATTTCTTTCTTTCTTTGTGAATCTTTATTTTAAAGGTGTAAAGTCTGGATAACCAAGAGTAACAAACAACTTATTTGTTTATTTGTTGGTTTGTTTTATTGTGAAATTTATTTTAAGGGTGTAAAGTCTAGCTACCCAAGACTAACTTATTCATTTATTTATTTATTTATACTCTTTATGGGATGTAAATACTATATCGATAATAAGTGTTTATTGAATCATCTGTGCCAAAAAAGAACCTTTATTTTAGGTCTAGCTACCCATGACTAACAAACAACTTATTTATTTATTTATTTATTTGTTTATTTGTTTGTTTGTTTGTTTGTTTGTTTGTTTGTTTGTTTGCTTGTTGGTTGGTTGTGTTTTTTTTGTTTAATCATTTATTTATTTATTTGTTTGTTGGTTGTTTGTTGGTTGTTGTTTTTTTGTTTGATCATTTATTTATTTATTTTGTTTGTCTGTTTATTTTAACTTTATTTTAAGGGTGTAAAGTCTTACCCAAGACTATCAAACTGTTTATTTATTTATTTATTTGTTTGTTTGTTTGTTTGTTTAATTATTTATTTTATTTTTTGTTTGTTTGTGCAAAACATACAACATTGAGTTGAACATTGAACACATAAACAACAATAGAACAAGAATAGAAAAATCTGAATATTTAAACAGTGTTTAGTATTCATAATACTAATACTACTACTGCTACTACTACTACTACTACTTATAATAATAATAATAATAATAATAATAATAATAATAATAATAATAATGACATTTGTGTTGATGGAAATATCTTATATTTTTTATATTTTATCATAACATTGTTTTGTGATGGCAGTCGATATCAGTGATGACAGTGGTAATTCATTCAATCATTTTCTTTTCAGCTTAGTCCCTTTATTAATCCAGGGTCACCACAGCAGAATGAACCACCAACTTATTCAGCACGTTTTACGCAGCGGATGCCCTTCCAGCCGCAACCCATCTCTGTCAAACATCCATACACACTCATTCACTACAGACAATTTAGCCTACCCAATTCACCTATACCACATGTCTTTGGACTGTGGGGGAAATTGAAGCACCCAGAGGAAACCCACGTGAATGCAGGGAGAACATGCAAACTCCACACAGAAACACCAACTGACCCAGCTGAGGCTCGAACCAGCGACCTTCTTGCTGTGAGGCGACAGCACTACCTACTGCGCCACTGTGTCGCCGACAGTGATAATAATGAAGGTAAAAAACAATAATAATATTGATGTAGGTAAGCACAATATTAATACTGAGAAAAAAAAAAGAGAAACACACCCAAGATATACCACATCTGTTTTCTGTCAGTGATTCTCAGTGAGTTTTTTTTCTTCTTTTTTAAAAAGACAACTTATTTTCAGTTTCTATGTCAACCGACAATGGAAAGTTTTATTAGAAAGCCCAAATATTTCTGGTTAAGCATTTCGCTCTCTGACAGATACTGGACAGTAATAAGGTGCAAATTCAGTTTAAATGACACAAGCACATTTTGGGCAAGCGGCATGACAATGGTGCCCAGTCAGGTGGAGTATAAAAGAAGTGTCTTGAGGACAGGAAGATCCAGATCAGTGGTCAGAAACACATTATTCGCCATCTGTTTGCATTGCTAAGTAACATATACATAGCCATGCAAAGACTGGATGCATGTGGTATGCGACCCCCTTCCTAATTTTTGGACGCCACTGTCCAAAATGCTCTAGATGATTGCAGAGAAAGGATGCAGTGGAAATCAGTATCATCTTCTGGTTGTTGTCCTCCTGACAGGCTTAATGGCACAAGTGTGACCTGCTGATAATGCAGCAAAACAATGCAGATCTCTGTATGCCATTGTGCCTCAGAAATAGGCCATCACTTCAGGTTTTTTGGGCTTGCGCATGAATTTGTTAGCATGTGCACTGTATAACTGCTGCCAAAACAAGGCCACACTCCTGACACCCGAAAGTCAGCCAGCAGCACAATACTTAAATAGACTTGGAGAAACAAAGAGTCATATTATTGTCTGTGGTTTTGCGTCTGACTGAGCAAATGACTATCAATCAAAGGCCCACATGACTGGATTCATGCGTCTGGGCAGATTGGAGATACAGGGATCATGCAGTGCTGCTGGTCAGAGTATTTGCAGGTAATGATGGCAAGAAGAACACACACTAAAATTCTATGAAGGTGGGAGCAATTAAATGTTTATGTTTTATTTTTTATTTAAACCCTCCTGTTTGACTTGAATGCAGTGTTAACAGTGGAGAAAATAAAAAAAATATATTGTTTTTTCTAAAATGACTCTAATGTTAGAAAATATATATATAATTTCATATTTTCATGAAGGCTGTCCACATGTAAGGTCAATTTCCACGCTCTTGCTATGATACCATTTTTACATCACAAAAACAACTGGCACACACATGCACAGGCCAACACACACCCCTAATCACACACACAACTAGAATGTGCCTTAACTTGTATGAATACTGTCTTCGTAAAAACTTTTTAGACTTATGCAGGTATCTTTAGCATTAGAGAATATACACATACTGTTGTCAAAAAAACTAGAGTTGCCCTCTGATTAAACATTGATGAAAAACTCCACAATTATGAGCCAAAACCTAGACATTCACAGGGTTTGTGATGAATATGAGGTTGCTTCTCAATGCAAAATAGATTTGAGGACTGAAATTGAATTTAGCTGCTTTATTTTAAAGGTTAAGTGAAGGCAGGCCATTTTTTGACCCGAGGGGCGAATGATGTGTACAGAATACAGAACAGGAAGGTTAACTTTAGTGGTTCATATAGTGTATTAGACAACAATGCATTGGAATGTAAAAAAATTAATCCATGTTACAATGTCAGGGTTGTCATAATGATCAACAGATTAGTGAAAACAATTAAAACCACTGTATTATGCCTGTAAGCCACGTTGGAAGCCAAGTTTTATTTTTTAAAAGAAAAACTCTACTGTTGTTCTGGTTGAGTACTCATGCATACTGTAACTACATTGTGTATATAGTATATATAGTTGAAGTCAGAATTATTAGCCCCGGGATCTAATAGTCCCCCCTAAATAATTAGCCCCCTTGTTTATTTTTTTTCCCCAATTTCCGTTTTTTTTTTTCAACACATTTCTATTACTAGACAAGTTAGGGTAATTAGGCAAGTTATTGTATAACAATGGTTTGTTCTATAGACTATTGAAAAAAAAAAAGTATTTAGCTTAAAGGGGCTAATAATTTTGACCTTAAAATGTACTATCTATATCACAATAGTATATATTAATAAATAATATAAATAATAATCTTTATATGTGTGCATATATATATATATATATATATATATATATATATATATATATATATATATATATATATATATATATATATATATATATAAAGATTATTTGTTATTTACATATTTATATTATTTATTAATATATATTATTGTGTTATTGTACTTATTTATAATTATGTTTTATGTAATTATATTTTTATCGATTTACATTGTTAAAAATATTCACAGTTGAATAGACACCCATATATTGTGACTCATGTATCCAAAATCCAACAGATCATCACTTTAGGAATGTCAACATCATGGATTCAATTCCTATCAAGCAAAAAGAAAAAAGGAATGGCTCTCACTGTGCATGTGTGGAAATGTGATTTGGAGTCATTTTCTGCATGACGTAAATATTAATTACAGTCTATCACCACTTGATCGTCTCTCGTCATCACTGTCTTTGTCACTCTCCGTGGAATTTACATATTCATTTTCCATCATTCCAGATTTTTATTTTTCCCCTTTGCACTTCAGTTGCCATGGGAGCTTGTAGCATAGCAACAAAGTGACTTATTCATGATGTCACCAGTAAAAAATCTAATGATTTTTGGCAATCCTGCTCAGTGATCATTATCAGAAACACACAAAAGTTCATTCATAACTCTTTATAATAACTTTCATTATGATATCTTTATCAAACATCACATTGTTTAACTTAATCATTATTTAATCTGCAATGAGGTAATGTACTTGTGAATGTTAACAGATGAACTTACTGACTATTATATAATGATTAACAATTGTTATTAATGTTCAGTTCAGATACTGAATGATCATGCATTTTACACATTTAAGTGCTTTATTTGTAATAAATCATTGGCAGACATTATATCATGCTTAACAGATCACATATTTAAGTGTTGGATAATGTGCTTGTAAATGTTTACTAGTCAACTCACTGAATGTTACAAAACTATTAACAGAGCACTAGTTAACTAATTAAACTGCATAAAAGCTATTTATTGGAAAGTTAGTTATTTGAGTACAAATCAAATAGAACTGGCTTGGTTTCCATGATTCTGTAAGATTCCATTCTCAGCCCAACGATGAAATCCAATAAATGGTCAAAGCCTTGCATGTACTGTAAGCCTTTTTAACGCTTTTGTAAAGAAATGTGCTGTCTATTAGAATTAATTTATATTTGTTTTCAGCTCCGAGTTCAATCTATCTTCAATTTTTGATTTTTTCATTTATGATTTTAGCTGATGACATTTTTAGTTGTGATACAATTTAGATTTTGATATTATCTTGGGTCCAATATTCTTAAATGTACGTTCATTAGGGACCAAACGTCGCTTAGAGTTCCATGTCCCGGGATCTTCTCACAGACATTATCTCGACACTCTGAAGTTAGTCAGAGGATGTAGGGTTAACTAATACTCAAGTAGTCTGGTTACCTCCTGGTCATTCATACTAAAAGAGTAGTAAATTTAGTCATTTCCATACAACTTGCTAATATCAGTGACTAAATGATTACATAATGGTAGAGTAGACTCCACTTAATCTACTGGATACAATGAATTTGGAAAACTCCAGAATTAATCAAAAAGGTTAACATTTATTTTCAGATGAAAGTGTATCATGCCAAATGCAGAATCAAACGATAAAAGCCAATTCAGAAGTAAATGCACAACATCAATTACTCAAAGATAAATCTAAGAGTATAGATGGAAGTCCACCTGAGTATTTATCAATACCAAAAGGGAAGGAATGTTCAGGAAAGAGGGCAAAGGGTGTCAAAGTCTATCCTGGGCCTTTTTCTTCAGATTCCAGAGTTTTTGTTGTTTTATTACATGGCACATTTAAATCTGGAACAAGTAAAAAAACATTCCTACAGTTCAAATGATGTATACATGATCTAATGCCATTTTTACAGTAACAGTTTAGAAGTAGTTTAAAGTTATTAAGCTTTGTTAAACCCTCCTTGAACTATTTGTGTTGACATTCATGAACCAAAAACCACATTCATTAATTCATTCACTCATTCATTAAATTGTTTGTGTTTATTTATTCATTTATTTTGTTTAGTCAAAATAGGAGGAAATGGAGCCTCTTTAAGCTGGCTTTTGTTGAAAAATAAATAAATAAAAAATCGTGGTATTTACAGTAATTATGATAATGATAGAATTATGATAATTAATATTAGTTTTTTGCTTCTTGCCAAACTTCTCTTCATCCTGGCATTCTTTCTATTTTTTATAAACATCATTTATGAATTATTTGTTTAATAAAATAATAATAATAATAATTCATTCATTCATTTATGTTCTTTTCGGCTTAGTCCCTTTATTAATCTGGGGTCGCCACAGCAGAATGAGCCACCAACTAATCCAGCATATTTTTTTTAACAGCGTATGCCCATCCAGCTGCAACTCATCACTGGGAAACATCCATACACTCTTAATCACACACATACACTACGGACAATTTAGCCTACCCAATTCACCTATACCGCATGTCTTTTGACTTGTGGAGGAAACCGGAGCACCCGGAGGAAACCCACGCGAACACGGGGAGAACATACAAACTCCACACAGAAACACCAACTCGAACCAGCGACCTTCTTGCTGTGAGGTGAACGTGCTACCCACTGTGCCATCGTGTAGCCATAATAATAATATTAATAATAATAATTGTAAACTATTTATATGTTCAGTATAAGTATAAATAATTTATTAATGTTTAGCAAAATAATGTTTTTTTTAAGATTCAAAAATTAATTTTGTTGATATTGTTTAGAGACATTTAATATTAATCATGTATTAACTTGGCATTCTACTCCATGAAGTAAATTCAAACTGCACATCTATTCTGCACACCCTGTTACAACAATGTGTGAATATTACTATGAATAAAATTTTTACCCTTGTAAATTAAAAGGAGCATTAAATTATATCAAAACAATTTGAATCAGGTTTAAGAATTTTAATAACACTAAGCATTCAAACAGTTAACAAATAAGCTGCTCACCATTTATATTTAAAAGATTCAATTATCTTTAAAAGATCATTTTTGCATGATCATATATAAGTTAATCATTTAAAAACAACCAAAAGTAATTTAATTGCAATAACTATTGTTGTGTTAATCGCAACATTGGCTCACTGGGAATATGTGCCCAAGGCTACATATTTGAGAACTGCAAAAAATGTGCCTGGGGCTACATTTGGCTGCATTTTGTGTGTAAAATAATTGATTTGCGCCAGTATGACCCCATCATCAACTTGCGATTCTGCTTACCGCCTACCTCTGTATATATGGCTTTTCAATAGTTTGACCAGCTTGCTTGGTAGCTCACCTCGTACAGCGTCGAATTTGGGATGTGGAGTGGATCAGGGTTTGAGTCTGAAGGACAGTTTCAGAAGCAGTGTTAATATTTAAAAGCAGTTTTTTATTTCAAATATAATCGACTGGATTCCTCATGTGTAGTCATGTGTAAATGACATTGTTATTTGCAGAAAAGTACACATCGACCTCTGGTGGATTTACGAGAAATGACACGTATCAGAAAATGTGTCCCAGTAACCAATTTGAAATTGTTTGAAATGCACAAGGTGGCCTCTAGTGTGAAAAAAAAAAAACTGAAAGCATACGTAGCCCTGGCACATATTTTGCAGTTCTCAAATATGTAGCCCTGGGTACATATCTTCAAGGAGCCAATAAAGTTCATAATTTCATTAATTTGCATATATCATCTCACACTTAAAGCTATTTGAATTTTAATTATGTTATGATCTGCTCAACATTATACAATATTTGTTAATGATTTAATTATAAACGTAGTTATAAAATGTTTCCAGAACATCACAGAACAGCACAAAGGATATATTGACTTTTGAGGATAACACTGTTAGCAGTAAAGTCACTTAAATTTACATTTGAAAAGTTATAATAAGCCAAATGTTCTGCAATCTGTGATCTTTTCAGTAATTGCCTGACTGTTCAAGGGCAAAACAAATGAAAGCTAATGACTGAATGTGAGTGTGAACTCCTCACTCATCATGAACAATAGGCTCCAAACATCTGCTTGTTCAGTCGATGTCCTCTGAAGGACAGGCCTGCCGGTTTTATTCATGCTGGACACCTTATTCCTGTCACTACAATTTTAGCCTTTGATGTGAAATGTTTAATTTCTTCTCGAAGCGGAGAGACACGGTTGCCTACAGATTTTGCAGTGAGCCGCACTCACGTTGTTAGCGGCAAATGCAAGAGATGTGAAGCCTCTGGTTTTTGAGCAAAATGGTTCATTAAAATTGCACTTCATTTACCCAAGCTGCAAATACGGTATACTGTAAAATTAGGACTGTATTTTTTAGGCCTGTTTTTGCATCTTTGACAAGTTTAAACAACTAAATTAACTTGTTTGTTTGTTTGTTTATTTATGGTTGTGGCTTTTATTTGATATGCTTTGTGTCGTTTACAAGGGTATGACCTTGTTTTACACTGTTAAGGTTTTAATTTGAATTGTCTTTAAAATTTGCCACAGGTTTTCTGTTTTTAGGGCCATATAATAAGCTAATAAGTTAATAAATAAATGTTTTACGGTATAAATAATATTATATATGCATAGGAGAGTCCTAAAAACATGTATACAAATATGTGTACGTGTAAGTGGGTAGAAAGATTTAAAGATTTATACTTTATTAACCTAATTTTCATTAGCAAGGACACATTAGGTTGGTCAAAATGACAGGACAAGACATTTATAATGCAACAAAAACATTTAAATAAACATATTCTGAGATTTTTGTTTTAAAAAATCTGCAAAAAATAACACACTACTGATAATTGTCACAATCTGGTGTCTTCATTGTGTTGTGTGACGTGTTTGTTGTGTCTTCTGTTGTGTTCCATGTGCTCTCTGTTATTGTCATGTGATTCCTTTGTTCAGTTTTCCATCCATTCATTAGTTTCATTAGCTCCACCTGTGTCTCTTCCCTGTTTGTTATCAGTTCAATCATGTATATTTATATCTCTGAGTGTGTTTAGTTCACTGCCCAGTGTTATATTGTCACCACTCCCTGTCCTGCTTACATTTTGAAGTTCCAGTGCCTGTTGTGAGTATTTTTTATAAATAAATACGTGTTTTTTGATAAATCCTGAGATCTGTGCGCTTGTGAGTGAGCCAACTGTGACAGAATATCAGACCGTCACAGAAAAAGATTGTGGTGTATGTTTTCCCCATTTATTATTACTTTTTTAGTTTTTCCCCCTTAGTGTTTCTTTTTTACTGCACCTACTGCCCTAAATTCCTTCTCCTCCTGCTAAAGCAGAAGGAACAGAGCTTTGAGGACCATACCAAACTGTACCTGTCAATCGCTCACATGCAACACCATGCTCTGTGGATTCTACAACATAAGCCTGAACACTGGCTGCAGAGCACTGTAGCTCGGAGATGGTCCTCAAGGCAACTTCGCCATCTATGTGGAGTGCCACTCCAAACCCTGAAACCGGCCAGCCATCACCTGTCAGCAGGAAGTGCTTGCCAGAGCCCACCGCAGATGGAGAGCCACCCATGGTGTATGAGCCATCGCCATTAAGAGCGACAGAGCAGAATAATACCGAGAAGGTGCTCAACGGATTGTCTGTGAGCCGGCAACATAGTCAACTCTGGTAAATATAGAGGCACCTCCCCACGGGTGAGCTGTCTTTGGACCCAGACATGCTACTCATTGATATCTGCAGTGAAGCCTTCCCTGCTGTTCCCAGACAGCAAGAATCGCCCATTGTCATCACCTCCGGGCTGCAGACTGCACCTCGGCCCTCCGACCCTAAGGCTCCGCATTGGCTCACTCCTCCCACATCTTCTCCGTAGACTGTCAGCCCATCAGCTCTGCCAGGCTCTCTCGTCCCTCTGGCTCCACCTTGGTCAATCATCGCCCTGCCTACACCTCTGGACTCCACTCCTCTGGCTACGCTGTCTCTCTGTCCTGCCGACTGCGTTGAGCTCCTCCCTCCCTCCAGGTACATCTTGGTCCTCTGTTGCTCTGGCTCCACCGTGGGCTTCCGGACCCATGTCATTGCCTCCTCTGGGTAAACTGTGTGCTCCACCTTAGCCCTCCGGGACCTCGCAATCACCCTCACCCTGTGGCTCTCCATCTTCTCCTTGGTCTCCACCTCCATAATCCTTGGTCAACCCCGTCGTCGACCACTCCTACATGGTTCCTCCCTTCCTCAACTCCACCCTGAACTGTACTTCTGGCTGCGTCTTGGGTTCTATGGTTCCTGCTCCAGCTCCCTTCCTGGTTCCTCCCAGCCTCGTTTTCCTCTCTTTGGCTCATCTCCAGCAATTGCAGGCCATTGAGTTCAGCAGCTGATCAATGGAGATGGGTCTGGATGCAGACCTGGTGCAGTGCAATCTGTGCTGCATCCAATGCTTTTTAATGGCTCACCAAACCCTACCCCACACAGTGAGTACGTTTACATGGACAACAATAATTTGATTTTAATGCGATTAAGACAATCCTCTGATTAAGAGTTAACCATGTAAACAGCGATAATTTATAATTATTATTATTTTTTAAATTAGATTAAGGTCATAATCGAACTAAAGAGAAATTGAATTAAGACGTGTGGAGTGTGCCGATTTTAGTCACATTATTGAAGTGCAGTACAGGCTTACACCTTAATCGAATTAATACCATCATGCAGAAGTTTTCGCTGCGTTTTGCGACAGGATAGTCCACACACACCCACACACACGGCTTTTTGACACTCTTTGCACCTACCCAGTCAGTGCAGACCACAGACACCTGCATTCGTGAAATGGGGAGGTTTTTTTTATTCCATTCAGTATGAACTTCCATTAAAACAACTCTTCCAGCAGTTTATAGTTGCATCCAATATCTCGTTTGTCACAGAGGGCATGCATGAAATGTTCCTGAATGAAAGTGAAAGAGCCAAACTGCAGTTAACAAAGTCAACAAATTAAAAATTAAACGCCCGAAATTGCATGAAACTCTGGAGGAAATGCCGATAGCGTGTTGACGCAATGGCGTTAATCGAATTATGTGTTATAACATGTAAAACGGGATCTTGAAAGTAACACTCAAAAAGCTACTCATGTAAACACCTTAATCCTATTATTCTCTTAATTAGATTAATCCAAATAATTCGATTACTGATGTCCATGTAAACGTAGTCAGTGACGTCACTCACTCCATTGAGTGCATTGTGTCTGACATTGCATCGCTGAGTGATGCAATCTCAGCTTGCATCATAAAGGCTGCATCCAGATACTATTGGATCAATGATGTACTGAAGGCTTGATGTAACTTTGACATAAAAGTATTAAAAACCAATACTTTTTTGGTAAAAAAAGATAGATGCAGTACTAGGCATTTGGGAGATTGTTACATCCCTTTTAATTAAAGTAACATATGTATACATGACAGAAATCAAAATACTTTTTCATTACTAGTAGACAGCTTGATGATGAGTATTAACAACTATTATAGGGTCTGACCAAGAAGTTGAAAATCTAATCTGTCTAATGGATTCATTAACCAGCAAAGCACAACCAAAACAGCATCCCTTCACTCAATGCTTGAGTTCACTCACTTCTTTTCCTTCATTCCTTCAAGTGGACTATATTAGCGGGCTGATGTAGGGAATAGTGAATGAGGGTATAGGGGAAAATTTCGGATACAGCAGCTCTCTATCAAAAAAAAAAAAAAGAAAAAAAAAATTGGTGCATGATGTCCCTTGCTAGTACTGTGTATTTTCCACTACCCCTTGTGGAAATTCATGTTACAGCTCCATCCAACTACTATCTATTCATCTTGCCCATCTACTGGCGTTTATATTCTGGGCAGCATGTCTGCAATCAGGAGTAATGGAAGCAAACCATGAGGGAGAGCCTGTGTGTGCTGTAGTCCACTGACTCACAGCTCATTTATCTGCATCCAGGAAATGCTTCTGTATTTGCTCTGACTTTGTCAAAAACATCCGTTTGGCCGTCTGACAACTTATAAACCACATTAATTAATCCACATACCCCAAACTGTCACTCAGGCAATCTTTAATCTCGTTACGTATGTTAGAGGAGTTCAAAGGCTTGAGGGAAAGTATGTGCTCAGTCTGTTCGTAATCCATAAAACAATTTATATATGTTAGAGATTTAGTCCTAATCTCAAAAAAAAAAACACTTTTACTTTAGTGAATATTTCTTTGGGTGGACTTAACTTTAATCAACTGCATAAGTGAAAATACATAATTATTATTTTAATAATAATAATAATAATAATACATAGTATGTGTATTAAGAAGCATAGCCCAGATTTTTGGGCCTTTGCAAAGAAAGCGTATGATTCACCCCTTTCCCATTATTCATGATCCATGCTATTTATCACTTATTTAATAAAAAAAAACTGTTGCTTACTCAGAACTGCATGCAAATAGCTGATGCAAGTCAGGCAACAGTATTAAAAAGATGCATTTATGTTAATGCAGCATGGAATAATTGTTGTATGAATCTAAACTGCTACTAGACATTTCATACTATTGAGCACTTCATGTTTCCCTTTAAAGATAGCTCTCTGCAACTCTCACATGGTCGCACACTGAAGCTAAGCAGGGCTGTGTCTGGTCAGTACCTGGATGGGAGACCACATGGGAAAGCCAGATAGATTGCTGCCGTAATTCAATTCAATTCACCTTTATTTGTATAGCGCTTTTACAATGTAGATTGTGTCAAAGCAGCTTCACAAAGAAGATCATAGTAAATTGAAACAGTGTAGTTCAGTTTTCACTGTTTAAGTTTAGCTCAGTTTAGTGTGGTTTAATATTCACCACTGAGAGTCCAAACACTGAAGAGTAATCCACAGTAATGCGCAGCTCTACAGATCCCGAACCATGCAAGCTAGTGGCGTCAGCGGCGAGGAAAAAAAAAACTTCACCAATTGGCAAAAGTAAAGATTTAAAAAACCTCGAGAGATACCAGGCTCAGTTGGGCACGACCATTTCTCCGCTGGCCAAACTTCTTGTGCAGAGCTGCAGTCTAGGTGCCGGAGGCTGGAAGCTGCCATGGCATTTTTTATAAAAAACACTGAGAGTCAGGTCCTTGATTTAATGTCTTACAGACCTCACCCAGACAGTGGTTTCCCATCCAGGTACTAACCAGCTTCAGATTTGCTTAGACCTGCTTAGATTTGAAACTTGCTAGATTGCTGATAAGGATGGCGGATGACAGCATTGAGACCACACCATTACTCATGTTGTGATGAAGTACTTATAAACTAAAGTTTGCTGAACAGGAAATTAATTGCTTTTAATGCAGGCTCTCATACTGTATACACCTATTAAATTCTGAATTCATTCAATGAGCTCAATCATCCTTTTTCAGATCCATTTGCCCTTCACTTTAAAGAAGTCATTCACCTTAAAATAAAAAGGTATTCATTAAAATACTGTCATGTCTTACTAATCCTCATGTCATTTCAATTTGACAACTTTTCCTTATGTGAAACATAAAAGAAAGAGTTTTGGAACAATGTCCTTGCTATGATGAGTGATGTAAGCTATTGAAAAAGCTGCTTAGCTTCAGTGAGTCTTGGGCTGCAGGGTGATAATGCTTTTTCAGCAAAGTTTGGATTTACCTCACATTACAACCAAAAGCCGACGTGCATCTTTTACACATGGGAATTTGGAAACACACATCAGCGGCAACATGTCTAATTATTACTTCCTTACAGCTGACAGAACCAGTTATTGTCCTGGCATATGTAATGCAAATTTTACTTTGGCAGTTACTGCACATGTAAACGCAAGTCATTTTGGAAAATGTTGTTGTGTATACCTTTTAATATTTGATAAAATTGTTGTCATGTAAATGTAGCTTTTGATCTGCCTAGTGCTTCTAGAACTCCAGCTCAACTCAAGTGTATTATACCCCAAGTTCCACTACAAGTTGAACCCCAACTTCCACTGTGAATCTCCATTGATTCAACTGTAGACCATCATCCCTGAGGCTTCACTAAGATACCTCATGCTTCACCTTGCTCCAGCTGCACCTGAGTCTTATCCCTCCACACCATGGGTACCCAAGCTCAGTCCTGTAGGACCGATGTCCTGCAGGGTCAAGCTCCAACTTGTTTCAACGCACCTGCAAGAAAGTTTTTTTTTTTGTATATCCAATAAAAGCTTGATTAGCTGGTTAGGGTCAGGTGTGTCTAATTGCAGTTCAAGCTAAACTCTGAAAGACTCCAGTGCCCCAGGATTGAGTTTGGGCACCTCTGGTATAGAAGATTCAGGTTTAGTTGTAGCTGGACTAAGGTGAAGCCTAAGAAACCTTGGAGGAGGGACCTTTGTGCAGGACAGAGTTTGGGCATCCCTGCTCTATACCTGTGGCTCCACCTTGGTTCTGTCATGCCCAGCCTGCTAATGATGACCAGATGGAATCTCCACTTTGACCCAGCTGGGATGAATGGTAAAAGATAAATGGTGTATACAGAATTCTAAGACAACAGAAGGGTTAATCAGGGCTTAGTCTTGATCTGCTTCGGCTCACTCCCTGATACATCTCTTAATAATCTAATCCCTGAATGCTCCCTCTATCATCTATTGTCAATACCAAGGTGTTCCTCTCTGCCTGCTCCTCTACTTTCCCATTTGTCTCTGGCTCTATGTTCTTCATCCTACCCCCAATGCAGGGACAGATAACTGCAATGGCTATGTTTGTTTTAGTGCACTGTTGATTTACTAAGCAGAGAGAAACTGGGTTGTTTATTATCACTTATTCTGATGAAGTCCTTTGCTGCATTTGAAAATTGCACCCTACAGGTATACCCTCATTCAATGTCCAACCTAAAATCAACCAAATATCAACATCTAATGATGTTACAGCTTGTCATTGTGTGAAGATCCACTATGACGTCTACCAGACGCTGGATTTTGGTTGCCATACCTGAGAAATGTAGTATGTAGTACAAATCAGTATTTGACATCAATATGGCGTTGGTTTAAGATGATGGCTCGACGTTGGATTTTTGTGACTTACCATTTGTCATTTGACATTGTTATTGGATGTTAAACTAACGTTGTCCTTAGATGCTGACTAGACATAGAATTTTGGCAACCTGACGTTATGACCTAAATCAAACCTAATATTATCGTCTAACCTAATATTAATTATTGTGTCCATGCTGGGCGGGTTGTGCACTCGGTGCATTGTGGGATTGATTGAGCACCCTTCAGAATGACCACTACAGTATGGTTATAAATGGTTGCTCCCTCAAATCAAATCAAATCAAGCCTTTATTTGTCACATACACTTTCATATAGTGAAATAGTACCCCCCCCCCCCCCCAACCATACACAAACATCACAATTTTGAGTGGAAGACAGGTCACAGGAGGTAGCATTTAGAAAAAGGAAGTAAGATACATTTCAGGAGAGGAAGGCAAAAAAAAACTCCCTCTCGCCTTGCTCTTGAATTAGGCCAGGGTGAAAACGGAGAGAAAAAAGCCCCAGCAGTCAAGCACTTGAACAGACAAGACATGACAACACAACAGTGGATGGGAACAGGGGATATGGATATAGTCGGATGAGGGCAGGCAGCCATCTTGTCCTGCAGCCAGGGGGGGCTGGTCACAGACCCGCCTACCCCCTTCAGTGGGTGAAAGCACACGAAGGCGTGGGATGAGAGGCTACTGTAGGTGGTGATTGTCTATCTGTAGCTGTGTATGTGTGTGTGTGCAAGCCTGTGTGTAAGGAATGACCTCTTTCATCAATCGTCGATACCCCAGGGCCTCGCATAAGCCCATCAGCAGAAACACTGATATCAAAGTTCCGAATAGGTAAATATCTTCAATATCCTCCAGAGACAGAGCAGCCAGGCACACGACGTGCCATTTCTCCCACCCGTCCATCACGTATCCAGCTGCAAACGTCCCTGCAGGACAAGTAGGCTCTCTCTAACCTAAACTTCTCGTTGAGAAGATGGTGTCAATCGCATTCAGAGACCAGTTGATAAAATCCATAATTCCTTATTCGTTTGGATAGCAGGGCACGAAGAGCCTCAGAGATAGAATAAGACGAAGACAAGAGGAGCTAGCCAAGAGAGATATGGAGTGGAAAAAAGTGCGACCGCCTTCGCCAAGAGCCAAAGAAAGAAAAAATGGATCACTAATTAAGGGTATGGGGCGATTTTGAGTACAGCCCTTGTTTTTTTTGGTTCCGTGGTTATTTATCCTGCACATATTTTTCTGTATGTATAGCCACTAGTTAGCATACTGTGTTGATTAGTTATTGTATACAGTATTCTTATGTGGTTGTTTCTCTATAACTTTTACTCCTGCATGTTCCTTGAAGGATTTTTTCAAGAATGATTTGTTGTGGATTCTCCTTGGTCTCCTTCATTATATATTTATTAAAGTCAAAGTGTGACAAATATTTAGATTTCCAACTTTTATTTTGACAAAAAACCACAGGGAGCTCTTAAAACTTCTCTTCTGTTGATAATCTCTTTTCATTCCAAGTAAAAAAAAAATGTTTGTATCTTTCTCAAAGTTGCATCTCAGTGCTATTTAACTTGCTAGATTGCTGATAAGGATGTTGGATGGCAGCACCGAGATCACGCCGTTACTCATATTGTGATGAAGTACTTATACACTAAAGTTTGCTGAACAGGAAATGAATTACTTTTAATGCAGGCTGTCATTTACACATTACACTCTGAATTCATTATACGAGCTCAATCATCTGTTTCATGTGCCTTTGTCCATCTACGCTTTAAAGGAGTCATTCACCTTAAAATAAAAAGGTCATCATTAAAATAGTTATGTCTTACTCATCCTCATGCCATTTTAAGTTGACTTTTCCTTGTGTGAAACATAAAAGATTGAGTTTTGAAACATTGTCCTTGCTATGATGATGAGTGACGTAAGTTTCAGAAAAAGCACCAAAAAGTTGAAATTTCAGCTTTAATAGTTTATTACTTTCATCTTGTCCTGAGAAGTTTAGAGAAAAGAAGCAGGCATTCAGAAGATCATCATGGAATCTTTATAATCATGACATCACATGTCATTGAAGGAGATTGTGTGCATGTTTATGACTGCTGCTATGAACTTCCATTAAATGATATTCCCCCAGTTATGTCATTTTAAATGCAATAGTGACATTGTTTGAGGTGTACTTATTAGGGGTGTCCAGATCAGATCCAGGCCCGATTTCTGATCACGTGGCTTCAGACTCGATCGGAATCAGACGTTACCTCCCGATCAGGATTAGAATATATATGTATGCATACATATATATTTTCTCATTGTTTTTTTAACACATCTAAAGTTATGTTGTGGGACAGAGTTAGACCTCTTCCTTGACTTCACAAAGAAACAGCAATGTGGTGTGGCACCACATCACTTTGTTCCAAAGATGCTATTGGTTAAATGCTGTCAAAGTAGACATGGAAGCAGCTTGTAGTGGAAAGCGCTAGTATGTGGTCTGGATGTAATATAAAGTTGATGACGACAACATTGCCATAGCAAACTGTGAGATATGTAAACTTTGGACTGGCTGTTGGTTATTTTAAGTTGAAATGCTATTTGTTTTCATATTAGATTTGATTTATATTTACAGTTGCACTAAAGTCCAAAAGTGAAGTATTGATGTTATTTATCAGTTGATTGTTCAAGCTACCTCACAGAAGTGCTCTGTTTGTTACAGAGATGTCGAATGTTAAAATAAGGTGAATTAAATAAAAAATAAGGAACATTCTGAATTTGTTTCTTTGCTCTATTTTTTTCTTTTTTTTATGTATTATAAAAGTATCGGATCGGGTTTCGGTATAGGTAGATACTAAAAATCAAATGACTCTGACTCAAGGGTGTTTAAGGCTATATTCGTTCAGTTGAATAACCTGAGTGGGTCTAGTGCCCCTATTGTGAATTTATGGATTCTTGCCCTGCTGAAAAATCCAGCTTAAACCAGCCTAGGCTGGTTGGCTGGTTTTAGCTGGTCGACCAGGCTGGTTTTAGAGGGGTTTTGGCCACTTCCAGGCTGGTTTCCAGCCATTTCCAGCCTGGTCTTAGCTGGTCAGGCTGGGAGACGACCAGCTAAAACCAGCTTGACCAGCCTAGTCAGGCTGGAAGCCCAGCCTAAACCAGCTATGTCCAGCTTAAACCAGGCTGGTCAAGCTGGTTTTAACTGGATTTAGCTGGTCATTTTCCAGCCTGACCAGCTAAGACCAGACCAAAACCCCTCTAAAACCAGGCTGGTCAACCAGCTAAAACCAGCCAACCAGCCTAGGCTGGTTTAAGCTGGATTTTTCAGCAGGGTGGTAATGACAAGATGTCATGACAAAGTCAAAGACCATTTATGATGTATTTGTTTATGAGTAAATGACACTTAACAACAATTGACATAAGTATGCATACAATCTTCTTCACATTCATGACATAATTATAATGATTTCATGACAGTCTTATGAACATCCCTTTCAAGTACAGTGTTACCTCAAATATAAATAAATAAATAAATAAATAAACATATAAATGAATAAATAAACTAATGAATAAATAAACATGAGTAACGTTGCAGTCGAAATCACATATCATATCTACCTTTTTCATAGAGCCTCTCAGTGAAATATGAGAGTATAACTTCAGTTCAAGTGCTGTAAAAAGCAATTTGTGACATTCTACTTACTTATCAACCATGAAACATCAAAAGCAAACAGGAAAATTGTAAAAATATTTATAAATCACTATAAACAGCCCCAGAAGCTCAAATGAGTGAGTCTTTCAGCAGCAATATTATAGACATATTAAATATTACAGGCTAGTTATACATAACTCTTGTCTTATGTAACATCAGAATATGTTGCATGAATCAAAACTTTTCCATCATTAACTGGAACACTGATGGATATTTAAGTGCCTTCTCCCATTCTGAATGATAAATGTTGTATTTTCTTCAGAAATGTTTCAGTAAACACTGCTTACAAGGATTAGGTCGAGACAATTATGCTTTAAAGCACTGTGCTGATGTGAGTGGTTTAGTAGGAGATATGCAGACCACAATTACACAGTAAGTAATGTCCTTCTCATATTAATACAGTGAAACACAAAGGAAAAAGAAAATCTGGAGGAACAGAACACAGCTAGTGGATTGAAAAGAGATTTGGTCACAGATACTGTATTCCCATGAAGCCAATATCACATTAAAATATACCAAGCATTTTCCTGATAGGCAAAAAAAGAGCAAGATGGTAAAAAAGCTCTTATACAGTCAAACTGACAGATATTAATTGTTTGTACTGCGGGTTTGTTATTTGATTTTTGTTTCAGTCAATTTGAAAGAAAGTTCCTAAATCAGAGGTGTCCAAACTTGGTCCTGGAGGGCCGGTGTCCTGCAAAGTTTAGTTCTAACCCCAATCAGACACACCTGTACTAGCTAATCAAGCTCTTACTAGGCTTTCTAGAAACATCCTTGCTGGTGTGTCGAGGCTAGCAGGAGCTAAATTCTGCATGACACTGGCCCTCCAGTACCAAGTTTGGCTCCCCTGTCCTAAACCAACATCTCATTTAAAATAAAGCAGACTTTCACTACCTTAGGCTTCTAATTTGCTTCACAAAAGTTAAAAATCATGATTTTTATATTATTATGGTGTGTAGCATGAATGTATTCTGTTTTACAATTGCAATATTAACAGTCACATGATCTTATATTAAGTTTTTTTTTGTTTTTTTTTTTGTATTTTTTATGGTTTGGTACATTTTCAAATCTTGTAGAACACAAATTAAAAGGACCATGAAACCCCCCTGTCTCAGCAAGGTACTTTCACACTTCTAGTTTCAGGAAAGTGGGTGAGTGTAGCTTTGTTAAGGTAGGAGTGTCCAGCAGCGAAAGAGGGAAGGGTTCGCATGAAAAGGGGAGTTTCATTACCTCCAGCAACGCAAACACAGATGCAGGGGAGATGGACAGAGATTCAGAGAGCACCGTTTACACCGCATCAAAGACCTGTGTTATAGTGGAGGATTTCTCTCCACCAGATTCTCCTCAGTCACATTATCCGGTAGATGACACTGCAGGTACACTGCCTTATCATTTTTAACCTTTCAACACAAACACTGAAAAAGTGTACTGTTGTAATAATAACTGTCTCTGTTGTAATCTTAGCATGCTACATCTGTTGTGAAAACATTGGTCTGGCACGCTACCTTACACCGCACTTCAAGTTCAGAGGACGGATGTATTACCATTTAAAAAGACACAGAACAAAGCATTTTCAGTTCATAATATTGCGGCAATATTATTGTAAACTATTTAGTAACTTATTCATTCATTTCACTAAGTAAAGACTTCAAAAACTGAAAGAGTACTGTTGACGATACATTCTAACTTTGCTATCCGAATATTGTAGTGATATTACTGTAAATTTAGTAACTAAAATCATTTTGACGAAGTCTTCAAAAACTGAATGTGTACTGTTGATCATACTAACTTTGCCATTTGAATAAATGTAAACAAAGAACATTGATTAAATGCTTACCAAATTCATAGAGACAGGACAATCAACATAAACTGGAACCGCATCTTCTTTTAAAAGAAGCAAATCCTGATTTCACCATTTCCAGATATGAAAAACTCTCAGGTAAAAAAATGATCCTTAAAAACATATTATTTGTCGCATGTTAGCAAACCACTTTAATCCTACTGCTTAGGTCCCCACGTGAGCTGTGCTTTCATCGCAGGGAAATGAAAACAAAATTTTTGTTTCAGCACATTTTAAAACAGAACACCAATCACCCATGTCTCCGAACAATTCTTCTTCTTCTTCTTCTTCGAATTATGGTTGGCAACACCACGTGGCATCTCTCTGAACACTGTAACAAGTAAAAAGAGTCTTCAAAGCTATATCATGCATATTAATGAAGTTGCACCTCATTCACAATAGAGCGCGCTGATTGGTTCAAACCAAGTCTTTCTCATGAATTAATGCTGAAAACTCAATGATGTCACTTTGTATCAACCGGTACAGACATCCAACCTCCACACTGGAATTTACACAACGATGTCATCACTGTGATGTCTTTTCAAACCGAAAGAACAAATTTGCTCAAAACAGTGCAAAAAACAACCAACTTTCACATTTTAGTGAAATATATGTGCCCTAATAGTGTTTTTAGCAGCGTGGGACATATATATGACTGTCAACATTTAAAATAAAATGTGTTTTTGGTGTTTCGTGACCCTTTAAACTGATAACTACCACTTTAAACCACTAGTTATTCTTTAAAAACCAATGTCAAGATTTCATTGTAGTTGCTCTTATTTTCATACCACATATTCATTGTTTCAGGATCTTCTGTGCTGAATAAATGTTACTCCGCTGTAAAAGTATATACAACATGATAATGTAATCAAGAGCACATTAACTCACTGAGATAAGCAAGCAAAAAAGGTATTTACTGTAGTAATTAGTATTTCTTGACTGAAAACTGCAGCAATTTGGAACTTGAAAATTGTCAAACAGCAATAAGACAAGTTGAAAATCTGTAAACGCAATAAATAATGAATTGATTAAACATTAAGATTAGTTGAATTAAACAATTAACAAAGGTTTTAAACTGAATGATAAGTCAAATAAAAATGTGATACTGTGATCCCATCTTTAAGAATTGTATTTCAGCATAAATGAGTAGACCCTCTTTTGTGGATGGCTTCTCCTATGTTACCAGTTTCCCCAGTGTCTGAGGACTTGAGACGCAAAGCGAAGTTGACAACAGGGTTCAGGTCCTGGGAAGAACAGTTTCAGAAAACAGGTAAAACAAAAACAAAAGGCAAAAAATAAATAAATAAACTGTTATGTATGTGATTTCATTTTGACAATGTTTTGGCGCATCAACCAAACAGTTTTATTAAACAGTTATATCCATTAAAATAAGAGTTTGGTCACCAAACTTTAGGAATGGAAAGATAATACATTTAAATTAGTTCCTGTTTTTGGCGTTGGTACTGGCTAATCTAATATATATGCACAAATTTGCTTTAGTAAAGTATCCTATAGAAAATATTCGTTTATAAGAGATATGTGAGGGGTGTAACAATTTATGTTGAGCACTGTAAATATAGTCAAAAGAATGAAAGTGAAAAGAATACTTTGTAATTATGTGTGTTGTACTAACACAGTTGAAAACAGTTTTGAAAATGTACCAATCACTTGTGATAATTGCGCCAAACCAATTTTTAAAAATGCAAGTCTATCCAGAAAGGGTTATTTTAGTTAATTTTCAAAATCTGTGGTTCCCTTCTGGATTTGAATTTTTGCAATTAAATGGTGGACAGACACTATGCTTAATCCTGGACCTTTAAAAATGGATATTAAACAATAGTAATATGAAAAAATATATAAAATAGGGGAATATGAAGATGGCCCTAAGTATTGGAAACAGCATTTCTGTGGGTCTTGTAAAGCAGATATTCAAACACATCACATAGTTCTTCTGAATCAAAGCAAGCCCATCCTAAATCAAGCAGCCCTGACGAATGCACATTTTGTTTGACAGCAGCATAACTGCAGTCAAAACCGGCTGGTCTTCTAGGGCGAGAAAGCTTAAACTGTCAACACACATTGCATTGGCATTCAAGCATTTTGACAGTGGATCGTTTAAGAGAACTGGTCAGTGAAATTGCTCAGGAGAATATACAAAGGCACTGGACAAAATGTTTGACCCTGATCATGCAGATAATTGGGCTAAGCATTCAACAGGAATAACTGAAGGCTTTAGGAGAGGAGATATATTCTTTAATTATCGATGAGAAAGCTGATGTTGGCATGCATAAACAATTAGATGTTGCAGTCTGGCATTATAGTCAAAATCAACATGGTGTAGTGTCATCTTTTGCTGGGATTTTACACCTAGACAAAAGACAGAGAATAAGCGTTGGTTATGTTGCAGTCTTATGGACTTAAGGGACATGCACATATGCTTGTTGATACAATTGTTAAACCACAAGTGCCCATGAAGGCCTAATACCAAATGCACTTAAATTCTTTTTATGGATGCCGAAGAAAACATCAGTGATTTAGGGTGCCATTTGGGCTTGGGTCATTATCCTGCCCAAAGCAGCAGATCATTCTGGTACTGTTTTATGAATACTATTAATTTGAACATTTTACTTGACTTTACAGAATGGAAGTACAGGAAAAAAACAACTTCATAGTTCCACAAAACTATTTGATTCTCAAATACTGACAATGATCTTTCTTAAGACTACTGTACATAAAAATCTATGTCAAACCATTATGAATCCTTGAAAAACTGTCCCAAACACAGTTGTCACAGTTTATATAACTGAAATATCCACCATTTTGTTCATCAAACAAACAAACAAACAAAAAGTTTAAATAATCTTGTATACACTTGGAAAACATACCCAGACAGACTGAGGAATAAACATAATTCTTGTCCTAAAAATCACCAGACCAAGCTGACAAAAGTGCGCTGAATTTCTATATTTTATAAGAGCACAAAATTTTATTGTTATTGTAAGTATTGTAGGCAAGAATACACCCTTCAGAATTTCTAATTATGTCCTTCCCATGTCTATACGAAAGCTGTCAAATGCTGATCATCATTGTTTTCCAACCCAGGCTCATAGTAAATTTATGCCTCAGCCAACATTTTAGCAAACACTAAAATATGATGCTCCTGGTACTGTATGTTTACAATTTTGCAAATCTAAAATGCGTTACTAAAGCTATGTTTTGTTGCACGTTTCTGACAGACGTCCTTTTTGGACACATCCACGAGTAGGTCAGGCTTGTCATACAGACAAGTAGCCCTGTATACATTTCTGGAGAGAGCAAATTATGTAGCCAGAGGTATTTATGGCTGCATTTCATCTTAAAAATTAACGCTATAGGGCGGTATGACATCACCGCTGACTTCTGTTCCTTTTAGCACTACTGCTTGATGGCTTACCTCCATGTGGATGTCTTTTCCAATGTTACCAGTTTCCCCACTGGCTCACCACATACGTCAGACGACTAGAGACGCAGAGCAGAGTCGACAGCCAAGATGAGCTTTGGACCCGGGGACAAACGATTCCAGAAAGCAGGTAAAACAAAAGCAAAAGGCAAAAAAATTAAATAAACAAGTAAATAACAGGGTGAGAACATGGTAAGATTTGAAAACGTGGTAAAAAAGGCTTTTCTTTTTTTATGGACTGCTTTTGTAAACACTGTCGGTTGGAAAAGCAGGCACTTGCAAGAGAAATTTGAGATATGAAAAACCTACACAGCCTCTGGTGGATTGGCGAAAAGAAAAACTGCAAAAATAATAGTACTTCCTGGGATGTACTTCACTCTCTCCAGAAATGTAAACCAGGGTACGTATCCATAATGAGCCTGGGTTGCATACAGATTCCCTATACGCTTATTTCACGCGTCCGCCATTTTAAAGAACCAAAGCGAGGCTGTGGTGGGAAGAAACGCGGAAGTATAGGACCAGCACTGTAAACATTGCAGTGACATGCCGTGGACTACAAACCTCCAGCTGTTGCCGAGATTTCAAAATACAGATATGGTGTAAACATCACTTTAATATCAGTCAGTACGTTTAATTTAAACAATTAAAAGCAATTTGGCATCAAACAACATCACAAGCTCCGTAAGAGTAATATGCTCAAGTGTCCTCCTAGGCTTCAGTTCATGGCAGCAGGTAAACAGAGGGGATGCTTCCCTGCTTCAGCCTATGTAACTTGGTGAGCGATAAACACTGCAGTCCTCTGTAGCACACCCTCGTGTTGTCCCGGTACTGAAGTTTTAAAACAGTTTAATTCCCGCTAAGTTAAAATTGAAGCGCCGCTGAGCGGCGACTCGACTGATCTTCACGGCTGCTTCGCGATCCAGTCTCCATGTATCTTGTGTTTGCACTCAGTTTACCGCTCTTCACCCAGTGCAAACACAGATACAGAGAAACACAGAGACAAACACAGAGACTGGAGCGCAAGTGCGAAACAGCCTTAAGGATCAGTAGAGTCATCAAGCAGATCGCTCGGCTGTGTTTGTGCTCAGTAAACAGCGGAGGGTGAACTGATGACCTTCTCGGCCAATCACAAGCATATCTGTTGAGCACGTGAACACAATGGCCAATCAGCGCTGTTTTAAGAAAGCCATCAACAGTGCTTTAAATGTTAGCGGGAAATTGACAAATTTTCTTTTAATTCAGTAACGTGACAAGTCTAATATAGTGAAAGAATCAGTTCATTAACTTGAGTTTGATAAATGGCATCTAAAACGTGTGTTGGGAAAGAAAACGTTAGCTAACTAGTGGCGTTTCCCTTAACTTAGCTGAAAATGAGCTCTGATATCCCTTTATATTTTCACCTTTCATTCAGAATGGACCTTCGGGTCACTCAGAAGGTGGTGAAATGATAAATTTGTGTCTCTTTCTATTCGCTGATAAGATATACAGCCAAGTACACAACGTTCTAATGTAACTCCCAACGATACTTCCAGGTTTCTTCCCACCGCAGCCTCGATTTCGCTTTTAAAAATGGCAGCCGCGTGAAATCAGTCTATAGCTTACCACTGACTCTTCCTTAAACGCAAGCAATAGTGTTTTCTAAATCAAATGTAGGAGAAAAGTGCACTGCGATCATGTGGTTTTACCTTGATTTTACATTGCTTTTATCTCTTTACTTCACTGAAACTTTACTTCACTGCACGTGAACCAGACTTTTGTGGTGTTTTTTTATTGTTGGTCAAAAAAACTATATAAAAATGATCCTGTATTTGTTGATAATGTCTATCATTGCAGCTATCGGGGAAAAGTTGTTTGCATCATACAGGCCCATGGCATTAGTTTTATTCTTAGAAAAATGTAGTCAAACATTTAAAGTACATTTTTGTTGTTTCCCTAAATGTAAAAAGCAGCTCATATTTCCAATGAGCCTGTGTTGATGTTATCCCGGGCATTGCCTTTTGATTACTATAAATGCACAAAATGACAATATGAGCACCACAGTTCTTACCAAAAAAAAAATAATAATTCATTGACTGTAAAACCCAACAGCCAACTTTATCAAATGAAATGAGTGTAGTTAACTCAAAATTTAATGAAAGTTAATTCTACTCATTTAAAAAGACTTTTGAACTCAGTGTTGAAGGTAATAAGTTCATTAAATACCTCATTACTTCAAATTAAATGGAGAAAGTTCACAGTACTCATATAGATTAGTTTTTTAATTCAAATAGTTTGTAGCAATCGGTTTCCTCAAATGGTTTGAGTTGCCTTAACTTATTGGGTTTTACAGTACTCAGTTGGTTTGAGTTCTCTTCATTTTATTGGGCTTTACTGTGCACAAAATGCTTCATTTACTCAAATGGATTAAGTTTGCAGTACTCAATAGAATTAGTTCTTGAACTTGTTTGTAGCAATCAGTTTCCTCAAATGGTTTGAGTTGTCTTAACTTTTTAGGTTTTACAGTGTAGCAATGTGACCCTTTATACACTCAAAAAAATCAACTAGGCATGTATTGGATTTACAAAATAAAAATTTGTCAGATTGAAAAGAACAAATCAAGTTTACGTATGTTAAATGATTAATTCATGTTATTTGAAACTGAATCAAGAAATAATCAAATGAATTTGATCAGAACATGTTGATTCAATGAGACTGAGACGCTTCAAATCGACAACTCTCACTCTGGAGAGTCACTTCGCGCATATCAGTAGGTGGCGGTAGTGCGTTTGGATGTCACCATACGAAAACAACAAGAAGAAGTATCTTGTTTTTGCTGAGACATCAACAGTGTTTTGGCAAAGGGTACTTGATTGAAGCTGTTGTTGCACACTTATATTTTATTTCCGGGAGTGGAGCAGTCACATATACACAGTGGTGGATTGTTTTTTTCCAAATGTGAATGTTTTCATTTGATACAAATGCAAGCTTTTTGCTAATTCATATTTGTTAAATATTTAATACTAAAATATTGTCACGCAATGTTACTGTATTTGTTGGTTTGTTTTTATTAGGCCAAGGTTTGCCTTACATATTCCCAATAAGATTAGTGTCCTAAAGCATAGTTTGGGAATTGGTTTTCCCAAGAGCTTGAATGTTATGCATGTTATGTTGTTGGCTATATGTTTCCTATACATTTTATACTTTTACATTTTGAATAGGAGTACCAAAGTGAAGAAAGCTGTTTAAACTCAATTGGTAAAAAAATTATGTTAACGTCCTACAGGTATTGCTTGGGGATCAGTTTTCTTAAGAGCCAAGGTTATTTTGTTGGCTAAATGTTTCTTATACATTTTATATTACATATTACAATTTTGGATATTATAAAACATTTTGTATCAGAATATTAAAGAAGAAATTTGTTTAAATGTGATTGGTGCCTGCTAAAGGCTATAATAAAAGAAATATATATATATAACATGTTTTCTGTCCTTTTTGTGTTGAATTACTTAATTTTAAATCTTGCTTCATAGTATTGTAATTTAAAAAATGTAATTTAAACAACAATATTGAACAAGAAATTTACTAGCTGATTTAACAAGACATAATTTTGTTAAAGTAAAGCTTTAGTGTTACATTGAGTAAATTAGAATCATTTTAATTAGAATAACACAATACAAACATTTTGAGTCAATTAGTTGCAAAGAAGTTAGACTGACATATTGAAACCATGTTTTCTCTACAAATGTGCTTTGTGTTCATACAACATGTTTAAAGCAGTTCACGTTTACTTGATTGGATTAGATGCATAAAGGGTGCCACGATTAAATCATGTTCATTCAACAATTTGTTTTTTTGGAGTGTACTTATTTTGAGCGTACTGTATAGGTATAATGTTACAAAGCTAATACTGTAAATTGAGTTAACTTTCTTTTGAATGTGGGGGCTGTAATCTAAAATGTTACCATGAGCACACTACACAAGCCAAATCGAGCCATGCCCTAGTCCATCTCTTCAAGCAGGCAAAACTACAGAGCATTCACACAAGTCAAATATACCAGACACAAACTGTCTGGAGGTTTTCAGGAAAGATGACCCAGTTGCGGCAATTGAACAGAGAACAATGTGTTTGACAGGACAAGACACAGGTAGACAGACAAAGGATGACAAAGTCCAACTAGCAGGGGCAGCAACATGCAGGGAAGCCAGAGGGGGGACAAGACAGCACCAGAATCAAAAGCCAGTCAGCTGTAAGGGCATCTGTGGACAGAACTAGGGCTTGATGCTAGATAAAGCTAGCAGCTTTAACGCAAGCATGGCAGGCCAGAGAAGTCACCGATTGGGGTGAACAAGATAGGCCGGAACCAGCAGCATGCAAAAACTCTAGTCACTCAGGACAACAAAAAGGCATTGGTAACAATGACCAAGGGAAATGTTAAACAGAAACAAACACAAAACCTACAGTCACAAATAAATATGACTGAAAAAATTAGGGAAAGAGATCAATCAGAAAACTAAAGGAACAAAAGGCTTCTATAACCTATAATCTTAAATCAAAACAGGAATTAAATCAGAAGATGACTAAAAATCAGCTACTAATTACTACAAGACTGAGACTGATGGAAAAACTATTACAAGGTCTGAAGATAAACAACAATTAGGGTAATTAGGGTAAGATACAACTCAGAACTACAACGCTTGTTATTACAACTCTCTGCTAATGAAGCTAGGATCTGAATTAGACGGAGATGTAAAAAAAGTCCAGTCGTCAAGACCAGGATTTAAGATTACTAATGTAGGCTTATGACTGAATGCATACTGGTCTCAAACCTAATTCTAGAGGCTCACTGTCAGATCAAACCCAAATTAAAACACTTGAACCAGCTAATCAAGGTCTTTAGGATTGCTAGAAACTTGCAGGATGGTAAGCTGAAGATACTATGAAGGGAAGTGGCCCACTGGGAATTAAGTCTGAGATCACTGATTTAGCATATTGATATATTCTGAGTAAATTAGGCATTTAGGTCTATTGGACATTCTTTAGACCATGTTGTTTGGTAAGAAATGTATGAGTTGTTGTAAAAGGATTAAGTTAAGATTGCTGCTTGCTTGCTTGCTGGTGTACTAAAATTATCTCTCTCTCTCTCTTAACAATACATTTAGTGGACACCATACACTAGTGCATATGTATACAAATAATGGGAAAATTTGGTTTGATCACAAGATGCAAATTATGTATAAAATAAAATTATTTAAATTCAGTGTTGATGGAGTTATACAATGTAAATCACCAATTCTGTAGATCTGTCATCATAGTTTATTTTTTTCTGCAAACTTAATAATAATTAAATTGCAATTAAAATGTTTATTAACAAGTGACTAAGCGAATAGTTTATAGACTTATTTGCATATTTACTATAAATATAATTTTGAAAAATTAGTTGTGGGAGTTAATTGCAAAGATATTGCACAGCACCAGAAAATATTCCACAGGTAGGTAACTAATGGTCTGATTAAATTATGAATGTTTTAGACTAACCTAAAAGTACTCACGCCAGACCCTGAGTGTAATGTGAAGTGACACTGACGACAGGGGGTGTGGATCCAAATGCAGGTTTATTGAGAATGATCAGGCAAGCAATGGTCACAATCAGGAGCAAGCAGATGTATGAAGGCAAATCCAGAGTCGTGGTCATAAAACAGGCGGATGGTCAAAACTGCAGGCAGCAAGCAACGTAAACAAACAAAACAAAGCAAGGTACAAACACGGAAGGCAAGGAAAACACATCATAATGATCACTAACAGTATAACAAGACTCAGCTATAACTGTGCATGTGTGCTGTGTATATAGTCCTAGTAATCAGTCTTTGACAATACTCCAGCTGTGTGTTTGCAATCAGTCACGATCAGGAACTGGTGTGAGTGTGTGTGGTGCATGACTGGATCTGTAATCCATGTAACAGCGGATTTGTAGTTCTTTAGCAATCTGCAGCAGCTAGATCGCTGGTGATCTGGACTCAAAAATGGTAAAACTCAACTGTTTAACTACACTATTCAAGAAAGCAGAGTAAATTTCATATTCAAAAATGTCACCTTTTTGTGAATAATTTGTTTGCATGGTGAGTAAATAATGACAAACAATGATTTTGGAGTGTTTTTCCAAAACTACAACTGTACAATTAAACAACTTAATAATGAAGTAAATATAAAGAAAATGACTGTGATTTTCAGATAAAATTTATAGTTGACCATTGAAAGTTTTTCACCTTTCCCTGTAATTCAGCGTACTTGTTTCCCACATAGCAAACACTTTTGGGCAAACTCTGGCTAAATTGCAACACATTCGGCTCATCTTGGCATCACTGAGACTATAATGGGCCACTGCTTTGCTAAATCTACAAAACTGTTCTGACTGACTGACGCATTTTTTTCTATGAGCCAGTCTCGGCTCAAAGCTGTTCTTCACGTGGCTAGTCCACTCTCAATGTAATTGTTTGTATTTAATTCTGCCCGAGTTCTTATTGCTGTGACAAGTCTGCTTTCAGTTTAGTTCTGTGTATCTGCCTTCGGCCTGAGTTTGTACGGTCACAAACTTTCAGAATGAAGAAACACTGACGACATTAAATATATATACACTGCAAAAAATGCTTTTCTTACTTGTATATCTAAAATTCTTATATTAAGAAGCATTTTCTAGGCAAGCAAAACATATTGTCTTGTTTTCAGAAATAATATGCCAATATTAAGTGGGTTTTTTTTTTTTTTTTAAAACAAGCAAAATGGGGTAACCAAAAGAATCTTATGTCAAAAGGAAAAACAAGATTAATTTGCTTAGCCCATGCTTATGACAAAATACTTTGCTTGTCTAGAAAATATACTAGGAGCATTCACTCATTCACTCATTGAAAAGCTGTTCTTAGTTAAATATTTTGCTTGTGTTTAAAAAAAGTGGTCACACTTCATTTTGATGGTCCGTTTGTTACATTGCATCTTCATGTCAACTAATTCTCATTAGATTATAAGTAAACTGTTAGGTTGGGGTTAGGGTCAGGGTTAGCGTAAGTTTACATGTACTTGCAAAGTTTCTTATAGTCAGTTAAATGTCTGTTTAGCAGCAGTATCAACAGATATTAAGCAGACAGTCTACTAATACTCAAATGGACCATCAAAATAAAATGTTGCCAAAAAGGTTTAGTGATAAGTTGTAATGACATATCCACAGTAAAACTTCTGAAATGGTGTACACATCTGATGATCTTACACCTACTGTTTATATATATAAGCCTGTGATGATGAGTTTTTATATGTGTAGGTCTAGGCGCTTGTTTTTGTTTGTTATGGCAAAACTTCACAGCTAATATTCTCATGGCTTATAGACTATTTCAATGTGGTGATGTCATAGGCCCATGAAAATTTGCTGCTTGTTGTCAAATGATTTCATAACTGTAACAAGAGGCAATTCAATGATAACTTTATGTCAAAACACCTGCCATAGAATTATTTGCACATTTTTTGACTTTTTTGGATTCTCAGAAGCGATGGAAATTAAAAATGTAAAACAGGAAATACGTTAGGACCAGTGTTATTGTTTACATCCCTCAAAATGGTCTATATATTAAAACAGCACACAAGTGCACATTTATAGTGTATTATATTTTTCTTTTCTTTCTTACTACATTGTCAATAAATATTAATTTGATATTATTGTTTGAGTAATTTATCATTTGACACATTGATTGTTTAAATGAACTCCAGTTGCACCTATATGTTGTCACCGTGATGAAGGCAAGGAACTGTCCAAGCTGGATCTCAGCCAGATCTGTCTGATAATGTCTGCGCCAGACTTGGGCCACATGAAACCATACATGATTTTAACAGGGATTGAGCCAGACCTGGGCCGGATCTAATTGTTTTTGTCGATTTTCAGTGTGTGTGTGTGTGCTGGTTTTGGGCTGAGAAACCAGGCGTATCGTGGGCTGGAACATATGCCAGGTTATGACTCAGAGGTTGAATCTAGACGTTCAAGGAAATTGCACTGAAGGTATCAAACAAAATACGATTCAAGAGTTCACACTTAGCTGATGATTCTTCAAAAGCTTGTTTGGCATGCTGTCCCGGGAGAGAGCCCCGAGCTCAAGGGATCCTCAAGCCCGGGGCTTCCTCCCGTTTGCAGAGCGAGAGGGGAGCCTGAGCTCGGTGGATCTCAGAACTCCCCGTCTGCAGTAGCTAAGGGAACACGTGAGGAAAAAAAAAGGGGGCTAGACAAATGCTTGATTGTTATGCATGATGTATATATTTGGATGGTGGGAGGAAACAGGAGAACCCGGGGAAAACCCACGCGGACACGGGGAGAATATACGAACTCTTCACAGAAACACCTACCGACCTGGCAGGACCAGGGCTGGCAGTGTTCTTGCTGTGGGGCTAACAGTGCTAACCGCTGGGCCTCCGTGCCGCCCGATCTATAGTGAAGGAGGAGAATGGGGAGGAAGGGGGGTTTCTTCCAAACGAAGATAAAGTGGACTAAAAACTGTGGTTATTTATAGTAGCTTATGGCTCATATGATTGGATGATACTGATTAGCTTAATATGTGACCGGCTGTGATAAATCATAAGCATGTGATCCTCTCGAAATTAGTTTATGAATAAACCCCACTTAAAATTCTGTCTCTTTCCATGTACGATCAGTATCTGTTGTTGATGTTTTATTGCATGACTGATAAGTCATGTGTAATAAAGTCAACCAATAAATCAATTAGCCACCCCTAAATTATTTGGTGTTCAAATTTAATATATGAATTAATTGTTATTTGGTCTAAATGAACAACATAAGAACACAATTAACCACATTTCTTAAAGTTCAGAAGCCCTTTGAAGAAAGAATTAATTAAAAATGGCAACTATGTCATGGTATTTAGTCACCAATTGCTATTACAAAACACATATGACCTTTTTCTGCTTTTTCTTTTTTATGTGTGAATGATTTCACATCCATTAAACACTTAATTGATGTGAATATGAACAGCATATTGCATAGTGTGATACTTATCAGATTTATCTCTAATATTTGGGGCCATTTTTGAAGCAAGAAGCATTGATCAGTGAACAGGGGAGGGGAGGGCAGTCCAGATTCACAGTGGCTGGCCAGATTGACCCTCAGGCCACTGGTAAATGTCCTGGTGCTCCCTATGGCCAGTCCGCCCCTGGCAGAAGACCACACCGGGTGCCACTTATGTCAGCTAAAAACAGGCAACTGAGGCTACAATTCACACAGGCTCACCAAAATTGCATAATAGAAGATTGGAAAAATGTTGCCTGGTCTGATGAGTCTCGAACATTCAGCTGTAAGGTCAGAATTTGGCACCAACAACATGAAAGCATGGATCTATCCTGCCTTGTATGAACGGTTCAGGCTGCTGGTGGTAGTGTACTAGTGTGGGGGATATTTTCTTGGCACACTTTGAGCTTATTAGTACCAATTGAGCATCTTGTCAACATCACAGCTTACCTGAGTATTGTTGCTGACCATGTCCATCCTTTTATAACCACAGTGTATTCATCTTCTGATGGCTACTTCCAGCAGCATAACACGCCATGTCATAGTGCAAATCATCTCAGACTGGTTTCTTGAACATGACAATGAGTTCAATGTACTCAAATGGTCTCCAGAGGCCTCAGATCTCAATCCCGTGGAGCACCTTTGGACCAACTGCGTGACGCTATCATGTCAATATGGATCAGAGGCAAATGTATGCAGAATTTCTTCTTTCAAACTCGTCAGATAAACAAAATAAAATCAAATTAAAACATAGTACAGATTTGGGAACGACAAGGGGGTTCATAAATGTTTTCTTTTTTAAATGTTCAATCTCTGAATGTTAATGCATCCCCTATAAATGACATTTTTGGTTTTCAGTGGCTGAGCAAAGAAGTTACAATCAGCGCTTCATAAATTAAACGTTTTATTCACTGCAACTCTCAAACAATGGAGAATTACGATATATGTGAACACCGCTCAAGTGCTCACTGACTTCACCCAAATGCTCCATCACTTTTTTGCCATTTCACTCTCACTATCTTCCAGAACTTGATGGCTTCTCTACAACAAAAAACCCATTTGTTCAAACAGAAATTGGTGAATCATAGCACAGTCTGGAGTGTTCGTGACAGGATGCCATGGCCCATGAGTCTCACACAAAGAGGTAAATGCTATCTTTGTCATCAGCTGGATTGTTTGCAGCAGTGAATTGGTGCCATGTGTGTGGGTAAGCAAGACCATAAATGCAGCTAGGTGGAAATCTGAAAGCCTGATGTAAGTTGTCTAGTGTTAATGTGTTTTTGTGGACTTTCTGAAAGCCTGAGAAATGTTAACTGTTTATGTTTTTAACATTCACTATGTCTTACTATGCTGATACTTAGCAGGTCCATGTCTAACGTTATATTTCTTCTAAACAACAGTTCTGTGAAAAAGATCAAGTATCCAACACTTGGACATCATATTATAAATCATCAATCCATATTTTGAAGACAATATGACTGGGATTGGGAATATGAGCCAGATGCTGAATGTACTAGGGAAATGAGCTCAGTGACAGTGATGATTAAATCATCATCTGAGAGTTTCAAAGATAATAAAAAATTCCTTATTTTATTATTTTGTTATTCTTATTAAAACATCAGGGGGGGGGGGGGGTACTGTCACACAAGTTAAGTGGCATTTGCTAGTGTTTTCATTTTAAAACTGCATTTTAGAAGGAAAACAGTCCCCATTCAGATTGGTGTTTACAGTATATCGTGTTTAAGAAAAAAGGTCTTGATAAATCTGGGAATGATACACAAATGTCCAGGACCAATCAGAGTCTGCACTGAAATGGATCACCAGTGTTCCCAAACTAAAACAGGCTATCAGAAATTTCAGAAGGCTCCATTTACATGGGCCAAACATGCCAGAGTAATGTGAATGCCAGGTGTAACTGAAACAAAATGTATGTGTTTTAAAATTAAAATGCACTAGTGTAAACAGCATCCTTTCATATTACTGTAGATATAGAGGCCTGGGTTTTTAAAGACCTGAAAATGTAAATGTTAAATCCAAACAGAAACTAGTGATGTTTTTGTGTTGTTGTTGCTGAGTGATTGATTCAGTTATTTTATGCTTCTGAAGTTACACTGCAAAAATAACCATAAAATAGCAATTTTCCATATTTTGTGATTCATGCTTTAATTTTTTTTATTTCCCCCGTTTATTTATGCTTTTGAATTGCTGTATGAGACCTCGATCTTTCGTCTGACAAATTTTAACCTTAAGAAAGTTGCTAAAAACTTTTTATTAACATTTTTAATAGTTTAAAGTGATATTTTGTCTGGGTTGGTGTTGTATATTGTGGTACAAAAGCCTTGTAAATAACTGCCAGTACATTTGCTGTTATTTTACAGATTTTTTTTTTACAGATTTGTTTGTCTATAAGATTATTGGATGTTCATTCATTTATTCATTTTCTTTCTGTCTTAGTCCCTTTATTAATCCGGGGTCACCACAGCGGAATGAACCGCCAACTTATCCAGCACGTTTTTATTCAGCGGATGCTTTTCCAGCCACAAGCCATCTCTGGGAAACATCCACACACACTCATTCACACACACACACAAAAATAAATGAATAAATAAATAAATAAATAAATAAATAAATAAATAAATAAATAAATAAATAAATGTGTTAAACAGAAGACACAAGCTCAAACAGTTTTTGTGTAAACGGTAAGTGGTGGGCAAACTATCCCTTTAAGAGAAGGCATCTGCTGTAAGGGAAGAATGGAGGCAGAAAGAATTGAGTTGTATTACACTGATTCCAGCTAAATCTTAGCTTTAGCACCTGAAGCCTAGCTTGAGCTTTCATCTGTGTATACTGGTCATGCCCACTTGTGATAATTCTTTTTCCACCACATCATCTTAAAAAAAAAGTTTGCAAGGTGCCTCAGACTTGGCGGAGGTCAGCATTTTCAGACCTGAAGATGCCCACTGGTCCATGACCATCCAATATCAGGATTATAGCAGCCCTTACTTTCTGAAAATTATTGATTAGTTGCTAAAACTAGAAAGCACACACTTAATGAGAAAGAGATCCCTCTGCTTAATGAGCTTAGGAAAGGATCAAATTAGCAGTGGGAGGCCTATTATGTTCCACCATGATAATGTTAGATAAAGCTGCAAAAATAAAAAATAGAATGTTGGGAGGAAAATCAGCTTGTTAGTGCAGATCTCAGATAAATAATTTTGCACCAGCTCATGAACAACTGTACAGTATATATACTGAATAAAATGCACTGCATACAAATTCATTAACATTCATTCATTTTCTTTTTGGCTTAGTCCCTTTATTAATCCGGGGTCGCCACAGCAGAATGAACCGCCAACTTATTCGGCACATGTTTTTACGTAGCGGATACCCTTCCAACCGCAACACATCTCTGGGAAACATTCATACACACTCACTCACACTCATACACTATGGACAATTTACCCTTCCCAATTCACCTGTACCGCATGTCTTTGGACTGTGGATGAAACCGGAGCACCCGGAGGAAACCCACGCGAACGCGGGGAGAACATGCAAACTCCCCACAGAAATGCCAACTGACCCACTGCGCCACCGTGACATCCCGGCTTGTACAAATACTCTAAAATTATGACTTGATACATTTTAATAATGTTACTTTTTATGACCAAAACAAGATATATTTATTTACAAAGTGTTCATTAGGATGTTAGATCAATGTTGAAACAAAACACATTACAAGAACAGAGCATTTAAAACACCAACATCTATAACTGCATCACCCTGGATTTGAACCCATTCTCTCAGCATGCTGGTCAGGAACTCTCACCACATCACTAAATCACTTGAAACGTCAACTCTACAATGTGGGGTTTAAAACCTCAATTTGCTTAACTGTTTCTAAGCTGAAACTGTTCCAGAGCATTTGCTTCAACTGTTTTAGTGTTTCATGAAGCCTCGCTTTGCCCACCAACAGCATTTTATAACACGGGTGCAAACTGGAGCATGAGGGAAATCCAAAGTGCGTAATCAGAAACAGGCAAAGAGATCGATAAAGGCAACTGAGCAGCATTAACTAGGAAACCGGGCAAGGATCATACAAGGATTGACAATAGAAGGATGCACTTAGCAGTGTTACAGCAAACAAGACTCAGCAAAGTGGATGTCAGTGAGATGCATATAAAGTCCTGGTAATCAGTCTGTCATGAGCTTCCAGTTGTGTGCGAGTAATCAGGGGGAATCAGGAACTGGTGTGTGTGAGGTGCATGATAGTATTTGTAGTCCACTTCAGTGACAGATGTATAGTTCTCCAGCAATCGCTAGATCCTTGGTGGCCATGAACTATTATTAAACCATTACCTACGATTTTTGTCTAAATAAATTCTTCATCAATTATTACTATAACCAGTCAATTTCTTAATAATAGTTGAGTAAATAAGGCACTAGTTAATAGTAAAAAAAAAAATAAATCCTTGAATTAAAGTGTTACAAACACTTTAGATAGATAGATAGATAGATAGATAGATAGATAGATAGATAGATAGATAGATAGATAGATAGATAGATAGATAGATAGATAGATAGATAGATAGATAGATAGATAGATAGAGCAGGCTATAAGTAGTGGAAAGTGTGCATTTTTTTCATGGGAATGTGACTGAAATATCCCCTATATGTAAAAGAATGTCACATTGTGAAGTAGATGTGAACGTCAGATGTGTGAATGAACTATATTAGAACCCTGCGTATGCCTGTAATAACTCAATTTACATTTAAATAACAGGAGAAAATAGGACAGTAACAGAACTGCATGCCCAGTAAATCTCATTACATGGAGCTTATAATGAATGTGATTGCGGTTTGACCCTTGAAGCAGTAGTCAGAGTGAGGACTACAACAAGTACAGTATAGTACCACTTCTTGTTATGTTCTTGTTTTTTCAGCATTCACCTTGGTTTTGAAATTCTCTTGGTTACTCAAAATGTTTCAGGCCCTGTGTTTTCTGGGTGTCCACACCTGTGCCTTGGTTCCAAATGAGTTTTTGTACTGTACTTTGTTTTCCCTTGTGTTTTTTTTTTTTTTTTGGTGATTTTAAGTGTGTTTTGGCTATTGGATGTGTCATTCTGTGGGTCTGAATACGCCTTCACACAAAAAATATATAAATAATTAAAATGTCAAGGGTACACTAGCCCACCCTGACCAAACAAAAGCTGTCAGAATTTGTTCTGGTGTGGTAATAAAAATCTGATCATTTTTTCCTCAATGATCCACCTCCTCACATATGTATCTTTGATTCATTTTTGTGATTTGTTTATCTTGTTTATCTTTATTCTTTTATTCTCGCTCTTTTATACAGTATGTTTCATTGAAACATTTGATTCATTCTAGTAAATCAGTTCATATCAATCCTCCTCTCATATGTAGATTTGGGAAGTTTGATCTGTCGCTCTGTCATCACTTTGGAAGCTTGATTCATTCTTGTAAATCAGTTCATATCAATCCTCCTCTCATATGTAGATTTGGGAAGTTTGTTCTGTCGTTCTGTCATCGCTTTGGAAGTTTGATTCATTCTTGTAAATCAGTTCATATCAATCCTCCTCTCATATGTAGATTTGGGACGTTTGTTCTGTCGCTCTGCCATCGCTTTGAAAGTTTGATTCATTCATGTGAATCATTTTATAGTACAGTAAACACTGCTCTCTCTCTCTCTCTCTCTCTCTCTCTCTCTCTCTCTCTCTCTCTCCCTTATAATGTATTTAACATTGGAAAGTTTGATTGATTCTAGTGAATTGGTTTGCCTCAGGTGGCATGGTGGCTCAGTGGTTAGCACTGTTGCCTCACCGCAAAAAGGTCACTGGTTTAAGTCCCAGCTGGGCCAGTTGGCATTTCAGTGTTGAGTTTGCATGTTCTCCTCGTGTTTGCGTGGGTTTCCCCCAGTCCAAAAAGCTGCTTAAAACCTATGCTGGAATAGTTGGCACTTCATTCATCTGTGGCGACCCCTGATAAATAATAGACTAAGCCGAAGGAAAATGAATGAATGGTTTGCCTCAAATGATCCCTCATCTCTCTCTCATACATTGCTTTGAAAAGTCTGATTCACTTGAAACATTTTGTCCTAAATGCGATAGAGAGAGAGAAAGAGACAGGGAGAGAATGAAAGGATGTGAATGGCAGCTACTATTGGGATCATAATACTTGTCTTTTGGCACAATTCAGCAAACCATGAATCTGTTTTGTTATGGGCAAAGGTAATGTGTTCGGTCAATAGATAGAGAGTAGGTGTTGTTTTGTGGCTGAATGCTCTTGACTTGAAATGTGTTTTGGACAACTGCTAAAAGTGGACAAGCTTAAAACTTTTTAAAACACTATGTACAGTACATTTTAGTGTCGTCAAATAGTGATTGGGTTGATGAAAGTCTGTCTTAAACCATTAAATGTTTCCTGCAATTTGAGAATTTTCGTTTTACTCCTTTCGACCTCTCTAAAACACAAAGTTCATGTCTCCTTTAATATTACATTGGTTAAATTAGGTTTTATACTTGGTCTTAATAGTGACTGGTGGAAAACAGCATGGTCAGAATTGCATTGGAATTTAGCTGGTAACAATTGTAATACCACAAGTAACATCTGTGACTGTTAATAAACTTCAACCCAGGCTCATTCTGAAATTGTACTGCTATATACATTTCTGGAGAGCACCAGATACATCCCAGGAGGTCAGTTTTTTTCGCGAATCCACCAGAGGCCGCTGTGTACTCTTTTTTAGATCTTAAATATCTCTCACGAGTGCTATTCTCACATAATTCCACCGGAGGCCACTGTCGACTGACTGACTGATCGACTAACCCACCCTTCTCCTTCCCTAAACCCAACCAATAGTGTTTTCAAAAGCACAGATTGTCCTGTTTTCCATAAAAAGAAAAACCCTCGCCTGATTTTTACCATGTTTTCAGATTTTTTCAGACAATCTCATCCTGTTATTTACTTGTGTATTTTTATTTTTTGGCTTCTGTTTTTGTCTTACCTGTTTTCTGGAACCATTCTTCACTGGACTTAAACCCCATTGTCGTGGTCAACTCCACTCTGCGTGAGCTACTGGAGCTACATGGCAAGCTACTGGACAAACTGGTAACAGCGAAAAAGCTTTTCAGGACTCAGCGGTCAGCTGGTAAGCAGGAAAAGGCACGGTGTCATAATGCCCTGTTGCGTTAATTTTAAACATGAAATGCAGCCATACGTACTTCTGTCTGCATATTTCGCAATCTTCTAAAATGTATGTTTTCAGAATGAGCCTATGTTGCCAAACTTACTGTATATCTTTTAGAATAGCAAGCAGGAAGTATGTAAACTGATCTGGTCATGTGACGTAATTAGAAATTATAAGCAAAAAGGAGCGCTTTAATTTTGAATGGTTTTTAATTTTTAACACCCACAGACATCGTCACCAACTATAAATCCTAATACAAAATAATTTATTATAAGACTAAAATATGGTAAAATGATCAGATGGAAGCCTAATTTTTGTACATTTTCCTAATAGATGAACAGCTCTCGTTAATGTTTTAGCATGCTTTCACTTTCGTATTTGACATGAAAAGCACATTTACTGCTAGGAATGATGACATACCGTACTCCTCATAATTCTCTCTTCACATAGCCGTATATTTGGCTATTACATATCCATAATAGACTGTAAGATAGCCTGGTTTGTTAGGTCATTGGATCGTATTGCTTTCTCACTACAATCAATTTGCTTGAGAGTTTGTTTCAATTGACAGTTTATTTTGTTTGTTTTTTTTTTTTTTACACGATCAGAGCGTCATTGCTGGATTCACATGCCAAATGAACCACACTAACGAGGAAAACACACTAGGTTTCAAATTAAACGTCTAGGTGTAAAAGCACCCTTAAAGATTTTTTTAGAATGTGAGTTTAGTAAAATGCTTAGGTCATTTTTTATTCAGCTTGATGATCTGTTCAACAAGCTTTGCCTTCTTATGGATGTGTACAAGGAGGCCGTTTATCTAAATCATGGCCCCAATTAACATATTTAGATTTGCAAAAAGTGTACATCATGCCCACTAGTAGATTTGTCATCTGAAACGTGCTATAAATTGTCACCGGAGGAACGTATTTTTCATTTCACAAAATGGTAGGCTGAGGCACATATTTCCAATTAGCCTGGGCTGAACTTTCCCCTTCACTAGTTTTTACTCCATTACACTATAGTTCAAAACATAAGAACCAGCTTGATTTGTGTTGACACAATGTGAATTTTTCCCACACAAGAGGAAGACGAATAAAAGACATTCATTTATTTCTCTAATCTATGTCTGATGTGCTAAAGTTCTTCTGAATTACCACAGTGTTCCTCGATCGACTATGACACTCCGACTTTACAATATGTGATTACAGTCAATTAAACGCCAATGAAAGTTCACCACCCCTGTCATTCAGAAGAGCAGGTTAATGTCATTGTTCATTTCTCACAGAGTGACTTCTGCTCCTCCAGCAACTCTGGACCTTGTATGAGTCGAGGTCAATTACAAAATTGAAGGTGAAGGGAGTAAAAAAGCACATTAGAATTTTGCTCACAGTCCAACAAGGCGGAAAAGCAGGGGGAAAAAAATTAGCTCCGCTAATGCTAATGAGGTCAACTGTGGCACATTTAATTTGACAGACAATCAGCTGTCCTATGTGAAATATGAATGTTTGCCAGTATGAGAGGATAATATGAATTCTCAAGACAGTTTCTGATAGAGGTACAGCTCTGCAGTTTAATGAGCTGGCCCGCTACGGATTTATTGATCGTGAAGCTGTTCAAATACTTAACCATTAGCAGGCCTAACAAAAGCCTCTATGAATTATGTCATTTGATCCTCTCAGGCTTCACTCTCCAATGAGAGCTTTGAATGGACCGAAGGGCGCAGGGGGCAAAAAAAATTATGGTTATGATCACCATTCTTTCAAAGTCGAAATGAGACCCTTTTACAGTAACTCAAAGACTTACTTTAATGAATAGCAGTTGAACCTCACTTGAAATCCTAACATCCTTCTACCTGACAACCGCTAATCATATTGTAAGTGGTTGTGTGAAATTAATGAATACTTTTATTCAGTAAGAATGCATTAAATTGGTCAAAACTGACATTAAAGACTTTTGCATTGGCACAAAAAAATCTATTTTGAATTAATTCTGTTCTTTTGAGCTTTTGAGAATTTAGGACAGGGGAATCACAGCAGTACAACTAATTAAAAAAGCCATAAAACTACTCAACCTCCACTTGAAAAAATTATGTTTGCTGTTTGATCAAACTATTTATTAAAAAAAAAACGTTATTATGCATTAAAAAAGGTTCATATTTTGGTTTTGGAGGTCTCCAACAACAGGCTGATATGCATGCAAAGTCAAAAAACACTTTCATTGTCTTATAATATGCATTTTTTTACCTAATTATACCAACGACTCCCACATTATTCGTTTAGCGATTCATTTGTTCCCAAACCCCTTCTTAGCACGATGCTAATCTCCGCTGATTGGCCCGATGGCCCAGTCTTTTGCGATTGGTTGACTGAGTTCAGCATGAGACATAGAGAATCACCCACCATGGCTTATCAACAATATTGAAGTTGTCAGAGTGCAGAGTGTATGTGTGAGCCCAATGCAAAGCAATGCAGTTTAACACCAGCATACTGCTCTATTCTTAACCATGACACACATTCAGTAATAATCCACACAGTGGCTAAACCTTCCCCTTTTCTAAACTTGATCGAAGCACGTGTGTAGGTGTGGTGCACCCAAATTTGTGCAACCACATTTGGTGATATAAAAAAAATATATATATATATTCTATAAATAGGTAATACAGTTTATTCCTTTAAATTAAGACTAACATCTTTTTTTTTAATTCAGCAAATTGTTATTTGTCATTTAGTGCAATGTCCTGCAATAGGAAAAAGAGTAATAATGAATGAGACAGCATAGAGGGACCGGAACCTTTAATGCGGTTATTTGTTCCCGGTGCATATACTGGCGGAACACCTGGTCTCCGGTTAGATGTAATCTGGAGAAAGAGTCGCGTGGTCCTGTCTTGCTTTCGTCTCAGTGTTTTCATTCATTTTACAGGTCAGTACTGTGTTTAAACTGCCAACGGATAAAGTTTTAGACATTGTGTAAAGAATATATTTGTTAGAAACTGTACAGTGAAGATTCGGATAACTTTTGGATAAGTTAAGGTTAAAACACTTTAGATAATGGTGTTAGGCCAGGCCGCGAGTAATCTCGCGATGACTCGCGCTATTATCGCGAGAGTTCGTTGGCGCGCAGTCATTCAGTCCGTTTGTAATGCAAATTAAATGTAAACACTTTATCTTTTGCTTGAAAGCAACACAGATCGCTCCAGTTGATGCTTAAAGTCTCCTAAAATGTTTTTACATGTTCAGTGATCTGTTTTAAAGCAGAGTGAATTCATAATAGCGTGTTAAGAAAGCACATGAGAGTTTTATATATACATACATACTGTTCTGTTTACAGTTTTGATAATATTACTACGATTAGCTTTATTTCTTCAGTGTGATTTCATAAGATCTGTTAAAGTTACTGTACACTTTCAAATGCAAAGTCTCAGTTTAAGTAAGCTAATTTCTAGCACATACAGTGTATTTTTGAGTGTTGAATAATACTTTTGAATAATTTACATTTGTAATAGTACTATGTCTCAGGGAAATTAATGCAATATTGCACTTATTTGTAACTGGTAGGATATCTACTCTGATTTAAGTGAACGTGCAGCAGGAAGATTTTATATATCTGATCAGTGAAACTAATTCATGTAAATGCACTTTATTTGTGTTCTATATACATTAAATATGCTGGACAGAGAATGCATTTATTTAAAGAAATGTACTTGAGTTTAAATGATTTAATAGATGTAATCTGGAGAAAGAATCGCGTGGTCCTGTCTTGCTTTCGTCTCAGTGTTTTCATTCATTTTACAGATCACAATTCTTTTTGTTATTGTGGCCACCGTGCCTGGGGCCCGTAACATAGGAACAGCTGACGGTGAACATAGCAACAACAAACGGCAGTGGATTGTGAGCTCACAAACGCATTTGAATCCGTAAGCAAAGTGGCATGCGTTGCGTTTTCAACATGGTTTTAGATGCGATATGAGAATATAAAGAGTTAACCAGATACAGTACATGGATCGGTTACAAGTATCAAAACAAAATTAAATACATAATTTGCAAGCTGTACAAAACAAGGAGGCAACCATTTTAATCACACTTAAGTTACTTACACTTGTGAAATGAAGGAAGCAACTGATCCATGAGCTGTGTACTGTAAACTTCCTGTCAAGCTCTTACAAAGTCCCATACATCAATAATCTTTTCTGATCCTTCCTTTAAAAAACAGCCGACGAATCCACCATTGTAAGCGTGTAGATTGCTGAAGCACTCATCAGAAAAATGACGGGAACACAGCACATAGCTGGGGCTATAATGCTGAGGTATTTTTGTAAAAATAAAATTCAACCACTGACTCCTCACAGCGTCATCTTTGGGTAGGGAAAATAACCCAAACTTTCCCTAACACTTCATTACACAGCGTCTTCACGACATAGTTCAACTGGGATCTGCTACAGTGTTTGTCTTCTTATTCTTTCCAGTGTTTTTGGGCGGGTTTTAAATTTTCCCAGGTCTGTGCGCACAACAAATGGCGGCGTTTGAGTTCCGTATCGACGTCACGCAAACATGGCTAAAGATTGGTTACCCCCCATGATTCACTTTTAGATTTAAGCTCTTTTAGATTTGATTCTCTTCACTTAGAGCTGATTTATACACTGCATGGAAGGTCATTTTCAAAAGCCCATAATAGTAGCTCTTTAAAATGAGCTAAAACAGCAAAATTCCTGAGGGTTTTTTGCGACAACTTAAATAATAGACGACTTTAATAATTCAGACGAGTACACATTCACATAGAATGTGAATTTAATGCCACATATCCAAATATGAAGTGCCGGATCCAGTAAAACGTAAACGTGCTTTTCCCTTCAAACACTAGCAAAGTGCAGGTGTGTGTGGGACTGATCATGATTAAAGATGAGTGAACATTCTGGTAATTTGTTAAAAACATTCATTGGCCGTTTGTTAAAGGAAGGATCTGAAAAGACTATTGATGTATGGGACTTTGTCAGAGCTTATCAAGAACTTTATCAGTACACAAATCATGATCAGTTTCCTCCATTTCACAAAAGTAAGTAACTTAAGTGTAATTAAAATTGTTGCCTCCTTGTTTTCTCTAGCTTGCAAAATATGAATTTAATTGTGCTTTGTTACTTGTAATCGCTCCACACGACTTGTACTGTATCTGGTTAACTCTTTATTTTCACATATCGTGTCTAATGCCACGTTGAAAACGCAACGTGTGCCACTTTCTTTACTGATTTAAATGCGTTTGTGAGCTCGCGGATGTAGTCATAGCCACCATCAGCTGGGTCATCAGACCAATCAGCGCAGATTAGCAACGTGCTAAGGAGGGGTTTGGGTACAAATGAATCGCTGAACAAATTATATGAGAGTCGTTGGGATAATTAGGTAAAAATAAACTCATATTATAAGACAATGACCGTGTTTTTTGACCTTGCATGCATATCAGCCTGTTGTTTGGAGACCCCCAAAACCAAAATATGACCTTTTAAAATGCATAATATGGGCTGTTTAATGTTCAATTCACTTATTTTTTAGACAAGTAAGTTAACTTAATTCCTTCATGTTGATTGATTGATTGGTTGATTGATTGATTGATTGATTGATTGATTGATTGATTGATTGATTGATTGATGGATGGATGGATTGATTAATGGATTAATTGATGGATTGATTGCATGAAACCCAGCATTTTTTCACAGTGTATGATTGGTTTGTTCACTCAAAGAAATTGTGTGTAAATATATTGAGATTTTTTTGGACAACTGAGATTTTTTTGGACAACCAATCCATCTACATTTTGTGTGGAACCCAGCATCTTTTTTTTTTGTTTTGTTTTTATGGTCAATCCACTTAACTAGTTAAGTTAACTTAATCAAATTGTGTTGGGCAACATGAAGGAATTGTGTAAAACCATGCATTTTTTTCAATGCTTAGTTCAATGGTTCTAGCCAATCTGATTCACATACTGTTTTTGTTTTAGCCAGTGCGCATCCAAACAAATGCTATCTACGACATTCCTGTCTTCATCTTAGTCCTCTATTTCCCCAGCACCACATCTGCCTCTCTTTAGCAGCAGAATATTTACCTTATATTTAAAGTTCAGCATTGTCAGCATTCTGCCCTGTCAGTCCTGTCTGTCTTGTCATTATCACATAGCTGTGTCTTTATGTTGGCCATGTGCTCCCCTGAGGCCTGTTGCACAAAACAAGTTGAACTAACTCCAAGGTTGCAGAGTACATTTTGGGTTGACAAAACCTTACATATCCAACCTAGTTAAGATAAGGCTTTGTTTCACAACACTTGATATAAACTCTGGGTTTAAGCCAGAGTTTGTGATTAACTCTGGACCACATGCAGCTGAAAGCATGACATGTGCAACAAACAGCCAATCACACGACTCATGGGAGGGTCAGTTTTATAATTGTTTCTCACAAGGGAGTCAGGATTTTCCTTTTCTGTTTCAAGATTCGTAATCAAAAATATGATGAATTTAAACACATTTACAAGGCGGAAATAAGCACAGCTGATGAAGCAAACATTTGAGAAGGCAACTTAAAACAAATATTATTATATGAATGCAAATTTATCTTATTTTAATAATGTAGGTTCACAAACAGCTCAAAAGGCATTAAAGCAAATATCATTATTATTAATGTTACGTGACAATTTAAATGTAATTTAGTGTAAAAGGCTTTAATTTGAAGTAAACAAAGATGCACTTGGACTGAGAGTGGCTTTATTGCATCAGATATATCTGTCACGTTTGGCCCGTTTCCACTGTGTGGACGGTACGGTACAGTTCTGTAAACTTTTATGGCCATTTCCACTGTCAAAAGGTACCAAAAAGCTAACTGTACCGTACCACTTTTTGGGTACCCTTTCTAAAGGGTACCTAGCACAACAAAAGTGTACCAACAGGCGCAGCTGAACGCTATTGGGTTACAGAGAAATGTTACTAGCTCGGGCAGAGCCGGGAGAAGGAAAAAGAAAGCGCCATTTTTAAATACACAGATGAGACATTACATCGTAATAATATATACATATAATAACATGCCATGGTTGACCGAGCTTAAACAAACCTTGTCGTCTTCGTAATGGACTGCCTCAAATCCAATCCTGTGCCCTGTAGTTGTTTACAAGTCCGTCTAAAGCGTGAGCGGTTTCATTTTCTCTAGAGATCTCATGAGTGCATCTTTATTTAAAATAATAAACTTCTTTAAATGATGATAATAACTTGCACGTGATTATTGAAGTGCTTCTGACATCCGATCTATTCAGAAATGTACAAGCATGAGAGTGACGCACAAAAAAGCAAAGGAGAAGCCGGAAAAAACAAAGGAGCAAATGATTGTTTCAGCAACCTAAAAGATGAACAAACTGCCATGTTTAACTATTATCATCACCTTTAGGGCTATTATGAACTCGGGTTGACGCATCTACTTTCCAACAAGAGGTTACATGTGCTGGCGAAGATTAAACATACAGATGAGAGGTTTGCACTGACTGGGCTATATGTTGCGTGTTGTTTTTGAACACAAATAAGGACTAAATGTATGCTGTGTGTAGTTTTTCTGTAATTGGTAGCATATCGGAGACTGTAAGGGGCTGTATGTGTTCATATGTGTTGCATTTATTTATTTATTTTATATAATTGCAGACGTTACAGTAGGCTATTTCGAACATTGACCTGCAGTTATAATAAAATCATGTTCATAGAAAGGTTAGTAATGAACATTTACACACTAGTATATATGTGTATGAAGCATCTGTTTTGTGAGAACTGCTTCTTATGTGATATGTGAATGACCCGTACAGCTTTACTTTGACATTTCTTTGAGCGAGAATGACGTTGACTGAAACTTTCTGTTGTACACCACGCCCACCAAATGGGTACCATTGGTACCTTTTTCCATTGGTACCCTTTTGGCAGTGTAAATGCAAGCCTGATAAAGGTGACCCGTACCGTACTGTACCACTCAGTGGAAATGGGCCATTTACTCACAACTGGTTCGGTTTGGTTTTGTGATCGCTAACCCAGATTTAATCTTGTCTGGAGCAGGTTAAGTTACTGTGTCGACGAAACCCAGCTAAAACCAACCCTTTTGAGCCAGAAACCTCAGAGTTAGCTCAATCTAAATGCAAACTTACCTGGGTAAAATGCTAAACCAATCTGGTCTTTCCTCGTTGTTTCCCATTACAACGCCTCCTTGTTTTTCTCTTGTCCATTTCTTATTTACCTGATTGTTCTCACCTATTCCTTGTGTTTTTTCTTATTGATTGTTTTCTCTTCTCTTTCGTCTTTGCTTTTTCACAGTTTGTTGTTTGGTGTTTCTTGCATTCACTTTGTTCATTCATTGCTTTAGTTACATTTTCTCCAGGTCTTTCTTGTAGTTTTAGCCTGTTGCACAAAGCCGGTTTGTGTTTTTACCTTGGGTTTTCAGGTTGAAGATGGTGGGTTGGATTTTTCTATTTACAATACAGAATAAAGACTGCTTTAAACCAACTTAAAGAAAATATCTTTATGTGGGTGTAAATCAATTGATTTTGATAATGTAGATTTACAAAAGGCTCAAATGACAGTGATTTTAAAAGCTTTGGCAGTTCAAGCAACAATAAAAATGTCATGTTATAGCATCATTTATTCGCCCTTTGCTTGGTTCAAACCAGTTTAAGTTGTTTTTTAAACAAAAGATTGAAGAATGTTTTAAACATTTCACTAGTGCCTTCAGTAATATGTGTTTTTTTTTCCTTCTATGCATGTAAGTTGTTACAGGTTTGCAACATTCTTCAAAATATTTTGACAAAGGTGAACAAATCAAAGGTGAGTAAATGACAACAGAATTTTAGTTCTTTGTTTTAGCTACAATTAAGCCCAAAATTATTCAAACACAGAGTATGAATAATTTTAGGCTTGACTGTATTTAGGTAATAACCAATTAATAACTGATGCTTTTCCATAACATGAGGGATTTACGTTTGATTTTTGAAACCTTATGAAAATCTGTGGTGGGAAGAATTGTTTTGAATGAATAAAGTCCTAATTGTCATGGTCACCAGCGATCCAGCCTGTGCAGATCACTGAGGAACTACAAATCTGCCACTTTGATGAACTACAAATGCCATCATGCACTTCACTCACACACCTGGTCCAGCTCCCCCATGATTGCAAACACACACAGTTGAAGCTGTTCAGGACAGGGGGGTATGAAGATGTGTGAAAGGGGTGCCCCTTGTCTGTCCTACGCACCGGGTAACAGCTGCTGCCATTGGAACATTCGGCGATCCGGGGGTGTTACATTGTGCCAAAAAGCTGAGGACCGGGGGAAGGGGTGAAATTTGAGAGAAATGAAGGGGTGAGTTTTCTGAGAGAAATGACAAAACGGGAGCTGGGTCTGAAATACAGGAGACTCCTGGGAAAAATGCAAGCGTTGGCAGGTATGGTTGTCAGCATCCCCATCAGTTACACTAATATAGATTCTTTCCAGATATTTCCATCAGCATGCTTGTATTGTTTAAAAGAAAAGAATGTGCATTATATTTTCGCTTGAGGATTTTCTCAAGTGTTCAACTCTCATCTCGACTTATATATAAACAATGGGACATTTTCTTATGTGCTTTTCTTATTCAGCTGTCTTTATATTTAAATTTTTCCTCTTGTTTCCAACATCAATTGGCCGAATCACAGGTCTTCTTGAGCACAGAGAAATGTGAGTAAGATGGGATTCTGTGCTGTGGATATATGTGTGTGACAATAAAAGCAAGGCAGAGGAAAGAAGCAAGAAAGTAGGTCTGTTTGGTCAGATATGGTTAATCCGCTCACAGCTTGACAGAACAGGAGCCCAGAACTTTCTCCTCCAAGCCTAAAAGCCTTCAAAACTTAAAGCTTTTCTTCTTGTCAACATTCTTTTAAATGATCTTTTTGGATAGGACATGGAAAATTGTACTGCTATATTAAGGTTTAGAAGACTTATAGGACATGTGAGACATGTTTCATTAAAGTATCATTTGCCCTTTAAGCTAAACCGTGACGTTTATAAAACTAGTGTGTTCTTTTAAAGGGGCTGTATGTACAATTTTTCACGTTTTAATAATGTGTTATTGCCAACGTGTGAACAGCTTGTAATCAAACTTTAAAAATGAGACCTTCCCAGGCTGCCTGGGTTGTGTAAGAAAGTATGAAAGCCTGCAAATTGATTTTTATGTGAAGGACTCTTGTTTTTTTTTGGCCTCAGAGAATCAAAGGGAATTTAGGCGAGGGAGCCACATTCTTGTTTATACCTGCTGTTTTAATCTCTCTCTTTTGTCCACTTTCAACCGCATTTCTTTTTTCTTATGTATGGATTCTTATATATTGATGTAATTTTTAATCTTTTGATCTAATGAACAGATCTGCAAGGTTCCAAAGGTAAATGTTCACTCCAAAGAGAAATATTCCACGCAAAGGGGCCTTAAACTGAGAAATCAAAATTCCCTTTGGTCTTTTGACATATAAGGGGTCACTGTACTATAAATAACATCTTGTAAGTTTAAGAACTCTTTTTCATTGGTCTAAAAACAGCTTATAAGTGAGCCACTTTATATGTTTAGTGTACGTACACCAACATATACTAAATATATAATATATACATGTAATAAAACCCTCAATCCATCGGAGAAATTGTCTATTTCTTTTAAAACCCTTTAACAGAAAATATTTAAGAACTACAGCACACAGCTCATTTGGACTACATCACTCTACTTCTGAAAAATCTACATTCACATAATTCCTGCCCACTGAAAATGAAAAAGGGGGGCGTGTTTGGAGAAAGTGATGAATAAGAGCTCCTTTTTGCATGTTGTCACCATGACTAATGTCTTTTCCACACTGGATGCACAAAAGATGTGCATATTCTGATTTGTGGCTTGTGTAATTTATAATATAGTATATATTACAGTATATAATAAATATAAAAAAAAATTTCGCAGTGGTAAAAAAAATACAGTGGTGTGAAAAAGAGTTTGCCCCCTTACTGAATTTTTTTTGTATGTTTGTCAGACTTTAAATGTTTCAGATCATAAATCAAATTTAAATAATAGTTAAATATAACACAAGTAATCATGCCATGATGTTTTTAAATGAAGGTTTTTATTATTAAGGGAAAACAACGTCCAACTAGGGGTGAAAATCCAACTACATTGCCCTGTGTAAAAAAAAAATATATATATATATATTTAATATTGTTATTTTTTTGCCTTATTTAAGGTGTGTTTATGACTCCACAATAAGAAAGATATCGGGCAAAATATGGAACCATGAACTCTGCTGTGTAGCAAAATATCCAGAAGGAGAATGTCTGGCCATCTGTTAGTGACGTCAAGCTGAAGCCAACTTGGGTTCTGCAGCAGAACAACGATCTAAATCACATCAGCAAATCAATTTTTGTATGACTGAAGAAAAACAAAATTAAGACTTTGGAGTGGCCTAGTCAAAGTCCTGAGCTAAATCAAATTAAGATGCTCTGGGAAGACTTTAAAATGCTCTAAAACCCACCAATGTGACTTGTAACAGATTCCTTGCAAATTCTTTTTGCTGCTTTGGCCCATTCAGATATTAGGTTTATAGGGCTTTTTTCACAGAGGACTATGTAGTTTTGTTTTGTTTTCCCTTAATAATAAAAGCCTAAATTTCAAAGCTGCATGATTTGGTTACTTGTGTTGTCTTTGATTAATATTAAAAGTAGTTTGATGGTCTGAAATATTAAAATGCCCGTCTGGGGACTCGATCGCGAAGCCAACGCTGAAGTTGTCTCATATGAAGCAAACCGAGCGGCGAGACCGTGGCTGCGGATGCCATATGCCCCAGGAGCCTCTGAAAACATTTCAGTGGGACCACTATTTTCCTGTGGAGCTCGTTACACAGGAAAGCATTAGCCTGGCGCGCTCCTCGGAGAGGCACGCAACCATAGCAATCGAATCCAGCTCCAGCCCAAGGTAAGAGATCTTCTGCACAGGGCAAAGTTTGCTCTTCTCTCGGTTGACCTGAAACCCCAACTGGTCGAGGTGCCGAAGCACTTGACTCTGTGCATAATCAACTGATCGCGAGAGGAGGCTAGAATGAGCCAGTCATCGAGATAGTTGAGTGTGCGGATGCCCGCAAGCCGCAGAGGCGCGAGCACCCTCCGCAAGCTTGGTGAAAACCCGCGGAGACAGAGAGAGCCCGAAGGGGAGGACTTTGTACTGCCACGCTCGTCCTTTCGAACGCAACCCGAAGAAAAGGGCCGGGTGGCGTGGAAGAATAGAGACATGAAAATACGCGTCCTTCAGGTCTATGGCTGCAGACCAATCTTGTGGACGGACGCTCTGAAGCAAGCGTTTCTGCGTAAGCATTCTGAAGGCATTTAGTGTAAATGACAGTTCAGTCTGCGCAGATCTAGGATTGGTCTTAACCCCCCGCTCTTTTTTTCTCGGCTGGAGGAACCTGCTCGATTGCGTCCTTCGCCAGGAGGACCACAATCTCCTCTCGCAAGACAGGGGCGCTCATGGGGATCACCCTCGTGAAAAGGACACCCGGTGAACTTGGGAGGGGGAATAGCGAACTGAATCGCATAGCCGAGTCTGACCGTCCGTAGCGCTAAACCAGGCTGGCAGAGCGCGCGCTAATGGCACCATCGGAGCGATCACTGACGTGCCAGCGGAGGGGCAGCTCGGGATAGGAGTGCTCATCCGGGAAGCGGTTGCGTCCCGGGGAAGAGCTGAAAATAAGAGAATTTCTCTTACCTTCCTCCCTGGATCCCGCGGTGAGCCAGAGTGAGAGAAAGGAGTCCGTCCTGCTGCACTCTGAGGGCCTGAGGCGAAGGGTCCCGGTGCTGCGAGCTGGAAGGCGGAGCGTCCCAGACTGGCAGTACTCGGGCTCGCGCAACCTGGATGAGAGAGGAGGAAATGCTCTTTTGGAAAATTTAGTTGCCGACCAGCCCAGGGGCCGGCAGCGAGGAGTTTAAGCACGTTTTTTGTACGACTTGTATGTATAATAATCCTCTGCCCCCCACCGAGGAAGAGGCAGGTCCCCTCTTCTCGAATGCCCGTACTAGGAACGCTTTCACGGTCCGTTTACTGGACTTAGCGGGCGACCTGTGGCTGGGGCTTGCGGGGCGTTGCAGTCCCGCGGGAGGCTCGGCATTGCCGCCTGGCTGGAGCGGGCAGCGAAAGCGGAGCAGATGAAGCCGCGGGTGGACGCCCTCGGCGAAGAGCATCCGCAGCGGAAGGGGCAGCGGGAGGAGCAGTTTTTCGTGCCCGCTGATGGATGACCTCACCCCTCGCCTTGGACTGCTTTTCACCGCGGAGAATTCCTGGGTGAACTCCCCGACGGTGTCGCCGAAAAGGCCAGCCTGGGATACGGGAGCGTTAAGAAAGCAAGCTTTGTCAACATCTCTCATATCGCCAAGCTCAGCCAGGGGTGGCATTCCTGGACCACTAATGTGGCCATCGTCTTCCCCAGGGCACGAGCAGCCGATTTAATAGTCATGAGAGCATAATCGGTTGCCGTGCGGAGCTCATGCAGCAAGCCTGGGGGAGAATCGCCCTCCTGCATCTTGGCCAGCTTCTCGGCTTGGTAGCGTTGATAGGTGGCCATAGCGTGCAGAGCGGAGGTGGCCTGGCCCACAGCAGTGTAGGCTCTGGCCGTGAGAGACTCAGATAACCTGCACGCTTTGGAAGGGAGTGAGGGCGGAGAGCTCGCCGCGACCTCAGTTGCGCAACAGTCAAGCCATCGCAATGCGGGCAAGAACTGTCCGCGAGCACCGCATCAACATGTTGGACCCCTAGGCATGTGACGCAGTACTCGTGCCTGTCATCCGGGGAGAGGAAACCACCGCATCCAGAAACGCACGGTCGAAACGACATCTTTAAAAAGACGCGCTGCACGACCGTGTGCTCTCTTAGGGAATTCTGCTCTTTTAACAAACTGCTCTTTCAGGTCACCAGCGAAACGCCAAGGGGACGGGAAACCCAGCTCGACCGCCGCTAGAACGTCTTCCCTCGCACTGGTGAGAATAATGCTTTCTTCAAAGTTGGAAGTCAGCTCAGCAGAAGGGTTCTTCAGTCTCAGATCGGGTCTGAAGCAACAATTCTGATGAGCTGGCTCCAGCAGCCGACTGATATAGCCCTAATTGGCTCATCAGTTTCAGCTGTGGAGCTAAGCTTTGCCAATTCAATTGGCATTTCATTGGCCCGTTTTCTTATCTTCAGAAGTGATTGGTCGTCTAAAGCACTCCCAAAAGTCTGTTTAATACAGACACACGTAGAAGTTCCCATATGAAGGGGAATGCATATTACACTTCCGACTGTACATTGTGTTTTCTTTTTCTTATTATGTACAGAGTTTTGAGGTAAGGGAAGTTTTTATTTGCCAATCACTGATAGTCGGACAGGCTCATCCAGTTCATCAAACTGTCTTTTAAAATCGAAAGCAGAATGAAATGCTCTTTTTGAAAAAACCAGCGAATCAACACGCTGCTACTTTGAAAACATATGATTCAATTCACGCCTTCTGATTGGTTCTGAGGATATTGCGGCTTTTGCTGTCAAAGGCAAGTGGCGTTTAGCGGCTTTTGCAAACAAACTGTGCACTGACGCTGGGATTTGGATGATTAGAAGCAAATCTATTTGTTGATGGTGTACTACGTGCCTAAAGCATTCACTCAATGTCATTATCTCATTTTTGGCATTTAGCGGCTTTTGCATCTGAACACTTCATATGTAATTTGCACATATAGCCAAATATCAGATCAGACAAGCTGTATATATGTATTAGTAGTAAAAAATAAAATAAAGTTTTGGCAAAAAAAAAAGTCCTGGCTGTGTATTTTTGTTTTGTCCTCAGCTCTGAATGTCATAGGGTGTCTGTGAAACACGAAACACCTTGCTTCTATGATTTTATGTTGAAAACCGATATTTTTCAAGTCAATTTATGAGTGCCGCTGCAAAAAATAGACTCGGCTTGCTTTGTAATGTTTTGATTTGTAACATGTTGAATGTGTAGACTGCCATTACTGTGAAATGTTTCCTCATTTCATGATGTCCTACAGTACAGAGTACATCACAGCAGGGTCCTTGTACCCAAGATTTTCCCTTTTCATATAACATCTAATTTAGGACATATTTGATTATTATAAAACAATTCTTATCCTTCTGAAATGTACTGTTGTGATTAAATCAGGCACAGATAGGTATGAACTTAGCTAATTGAAGGTTTTTTAAACTAAGCGGCATAAAAACAATTTTAAATATGAGATTTGTAAATCAGGTGACCAATCAGAGCACTTATTTCAGAGGATTCGGGTTTTATCAGAGAATCAACAAAACTGATGAGAGTTTCATTGATAATGCGTATAAGGAGAAAATAATTCATTTTTTATAAACAACAGAACCCGTTCAAGTGTATTCAAGCACCCTAAAAACTATACTAAAAAGTAAATAATAATGTTGGTAGAACAAAATGATCAAATTTGAGTTAAAGGAATAGTTCACCCCAATAAATGAAATGAAAACGAAAATGTCCTCACTGTTTACTCAGCCTAAAGTGGTTTCAAATATGTATGAGTTTCTATACTCTCTTGAACACAAAAGAAGAAAGAAAGGACTCAAAGAAAGCTGAAAACCTGTAACCATTGACTTTCATAGAAGAAAACCATAGTAGTTCATTATAGGTTGCTAACTTTCTTTAAAATGCCTTCTTTGTGTTCAACAGAAGAAAGAAAGTCAAATGGATTAGGAACGGGTGAGTAAATAATGACAGAATTTTCAGTTTTGGGTGAACTATCCCTTTAAGAAGACATTCTTAAAAATAAAAAGTTAAAAAGATAAAAAAAAAAAAAGGAAAACAACCGTCAAAGGCACTTTCTCAAAAATAAAAACCTTCCCAAACTAAAACAGTAACAGTTCATGTATCTTTGGAAAGAAGGCACTTTGGGCTTTACCATACCTGTAAACCCTCCCATTTTTTTTTTCAGGGATTCCCCCGTATTTTACAGTTCTATCCCGCTATCATCCCATGAAGGTATTTTACCGTATTTCTCCCGTATTTTCATTCTTTCTCTGAAGGGTGGCTATAAACATTAAAGAGCCGATCCTCCCTATATGCTACCCATACCGCCGAACCACCAGGGGCCACCCTTGCTCATTAATGTAAGGCCGTTCTGTACTTTCGCTTTGTTTAGGCATGAAAACACTTTGAAATAAATATAAAAACGGCGGGATTCCCCTTGCTTTTCATAACAGGTGCTGTCTCCCCTTCATATGCAATCCTCTAAGCAGTCATGTAGCGGTGCATGACTGTCAGCTGACGCACTCCAGAGTGATAAATAGATGCTGTTTACCAAACGGATTCTGTACATGCTATTTGAAGCAGAGCGAAAGTCTGGGTTTTGGGTGCGTGTTTGAACAGATATATACACATAATAAATAATAATAATAACATCTAAAGATGTCGATCTTGGTGAGTTTTTCTAAATGAGCATAAAAATTTAGGAAAGAAATCGAATGCTTTCATTATAATGTTAGATGTGTGCATTTTTGAGTGACACCTGTTATTTAATGTAATCAAACAAAAAAATATAAGAGATTAATTTGTTGCTCTTTTATCAGAATGTGTCAGTTATACAGTGAAGAAACGGCTAATGAGATTTGATAGATTGATTCTATTTCAATATAATAGCTGTTCATTTTAATAAGCTAAACTGTTTGCTGGCAACGCAGTGGTGCAGTAGGTAGTACTGTCGCCTCACAGCAAGAAGGTCGCTGGTTTGAGCCTCGGCTGGGTCAGTTGGCGTTTCAGTGTGAAGTTTGCATGTTCTCCCTGCGTTTGCGTTGGTTTCCTCCGGGTGCTCCGGTTTCCCCCTACAGTCCAAAGACATGCAGTACAGGTGAATTGGGTAGGCTAAATTGTCCATAGTGTATGTATGTGTGTATGGGTTTCCCAGTGACGGTTGTGGCTGGAAGGGCATCCTCTGTGTAAAACATATGCTGGATAAGTTGGCGGTTCATTCCGCTGTGGCGACCTCAGATTAATAAAGGGACTAAGTCGACAAGAAAAGAATGAATGAATGAACTGTTTGCAAATGTATTTGCTGCTAATGTATACTATTTATTTATTTCTTTGTAAATAATAATAATAATAATAATAATAATAATAATAAAACAGATTACTGACAATTAAACTGTTTATTTACAATGAAACAGCTCCCAATGAACATATTTAGTCATTTAGGAATGTTTTAATGGGGTGGGGAGGGGGGGGGGGGTGGAGATCCCTTATTTTGCTGGGCATATCCCTTATTTTCACCTCCCAATGTTGACAGGTATGGCTTTACTATCCACCATCTAAAGTTTATAATGCTCAAAACAAAGTGATAGATGCTTAATACTGTGAATTGACCCTTCGCTAAGCCACACCCAAAAACTGCCACCCACCAATCGTGGTTAGCAACCGTAGCTACGCGCAGGGGCTCTGTCAAGCTTTTGAGCGAGGGAAACAGGCCAAAGCGTTGTGCATATGGATTGTGCAAATCTGACACCCGGTATCCTAAAAGATTGGACAGGGTGGTAGAATTTTTTCCCTTTTCAAAACCAAAAACCCAAGAGGAGAAATGCCAGCGTGGATCAAGCTGTGTGAGGGGCGGTAAAGGAGCGGAGTTAAGTTGGTTTTGTTTTGATATTCCTGACACATTCAGTGACCGACGGCAATAACTTACATACCTCTTACTCTAAATAGATCTAAACTGTGTTTCCTACAAAAATACAAAGCAGGTTATGTTTCACAGCTGTCTTATTCCTTTTTTATGCTTCTAACTATAGCTCTAGAGGTGTAGTTGCAAGTGTACAAGTTTGCGATGCAGTTTGCGAATGTTCGTTGCAACGATGGATTTGGGAAAAACCAAATTAATGAACTATGGCGAACGATGGTTTTCGGAAACCCACCCCAGAATGACTAATGTTGACTGCACTAATGAATACAAATCCAGTCAATATTCATTCATTCATTTTCTTTTCAGCTTACTCCCTTTATTAATCTGGAGTCGCCACAGCGGAATGAACCGCCAACTTATCCAGCATATTTTCATGCAGCGGATGCCCTTCCAGCCGCAACCCATCACTGGGAAACATCCATATACACATTCACACCAGTCAATATTATAATCTTTTTAAATTTGGAGTCAAGTATAACCACCTAAAGCATGATTGTATCTCCCAGTTTAAACAGTCTGTCAACAGGCAAAATGATTTTTGTGCTCTTTCCAACTTCCAACTGTGTCCTGAGTGCAAGTGAGCCAAAGTGCAATAAAACATCAATTTTCTGCAAAACTGTGAAATGATCTGCATGGATTAGAAGCCAAACGTACAGCTATTCGGTGCTTTCAGGCTCATTATCACTTGCAAAACCTTACGCATTAACAAGGCCGCTGATGTGCTTGGGCCTAGATTATGATAGCTGCAACTATTGTTGTTATTTTATTAGCGTCGCTGACAGGATAATGAAGGATAATTATTTAGCAGCTATCGGATGGGAACGTGACAGTTGTGCTGCTCATTCTAGCTTCTCCTCCAATGTGCAGTAATGCTGATTCCTCTCATCGGCTGCCACAAGACAGATGACTTATCTCTACTAATAGTCCCAGTTTCCTTTGTTAAATTGCCAGATTCAGAAGCGAGAACTTCCAGGGCTTATTTAATTAACCCCACATGAGCTATGCTTGTTTTTTTCTGTGTGATTACAAAGGAGATGGCAGGTGCAGCAGGCAGATCACTAAGTGCTTTTGTCCACCATGCACTTTCTAGCACTTTTTCTCGCTTCTTTGCAGCTAGGATTACTGCTCAGACATTCCCCGCTGGCAAAAATAGTAGACATACACAATGTTAAGCCTAGACAGCCTGGTGAGAGGAGTGTGTCATGGAAATTTGAATCATATCAGCACAACAACATAAAGATCACATATGCATATAATAAATGGCTAACACTTTAGTATATGGACCAATTCTCAATATTAGTGGCTTATTATCTGCATAATATTAAGATATTTGCTGTTTATCAGTATTTAGAAAGTACACATTCTGTATGATCTTATTCTACACCCCTAATCTTACCCAATACCTACTAACTACTACCTCAATTACTACTAATACGCAGCAAATTAGTAGTTTATTGAGCTAAAAGTCTTAGTTAATGGTTTGTTAAACCTGTTTGCCAGCCCTCTCTGGGGATTTACACCTACCTAATTTTAAATAGTAACAGTTCTTAACCCTAGTGAGAGACAAACATAAATTAGTGTAACCCTTGGCTATAGGATATTGGAATAGAACTCGACTATGCCACTTAGGTTATTACCCAGGAACATGAAGTGTCCAGAAACATAACCCTGCTGGTTCGTTTTTGATTCAAGACAGAGATATGACACAAAAAGATACACATTGATTAATTCACACAATGGTATACTCCATATTTTAAAAAAAAACAATCTTAAAATGGTCTCATCACAATAACCAATTAAATATCCACAGTCACAAAGAGACCGCAACAAATGACACCATAATATGGAGGGCACTCCATACAGCAAATCAGTGTATAAAAATGATTGAAGCAAGTGGCAAGTCAAACCCATAAAAATCAACACAAACTCTCTTTCAATTCAGCATCAACATTACAGCTCATCCGTCCACCTGTAGATATGCACACAGACCAGTAAACAAACTGAACAAAATCACATAAAAGAGAAGTTCACAATGCAGCATAATGATCAAATTCTATAGACGTTAGATCAGGATCAAAATGGTGATGGCAACACCAATGTAAAACTCATTACATTAGGTATCACTGGAAAGAAGACACAAAGAGCTTTATTATGGTCCATCGAGACAGTTTTATGCTAAAAAATATCATGAGTCATGAGAAAGAAAAATTGTACTGTGTACTAATATATGTTTTCCATATAGACGAATTACCGGTTTGTAAATATTCAGGATGTGCGCGCAGCGAAATCGCAGAAAAAGAAAAAAAAAAACGGGAGCACTAGCCTTTACAGCAAGGGAATGCTCATGTGAGTCTGTATGTGCTCAGGACTAAGAGGAGTGACTGCTGGACTTCGTTTCGACCTTCTGTTCCTGCCCAGTATCCCAGTGTCCTCACCCTCCATTTGTAGCCCTGTTGGCTTTATTTGACAGTGTCTATAAAATTTTCACTTGCATATTGGATCCTTCTCTGTACCTTTATTTACACGTGACAACAGCCATGTGCTAATACACAAAACAAACAAATACAAATTTAACACAGACAGGGGTGACAGGGCTGTAACAGCTGAATCCTGACAGTTAGAGTAAAGAAACCACACATTAGCAACAATTATATGGCCATGTATTAACACATATAAACAATTATAGCTATATTGGAATTCCAATATTACCGATGGAACTGTAAGCAGCCATTTATACATTTTTTTTCCCCGTTTAGTAAAACCAGCCCTTAATATCTGTCTGTATTTCTGGTGTTTTTAATGTGCTAAAAAACTATCCACGTTCAGATTCATCAGTCACCTGGGTTACATACAAAACTGTCCCACAGTGTATATGTAAAAACTGAAATATGCTTTAGCCTTAATCTCTGTACAGGAGGGTAATGCTTTTAAAGCAAATTAGATTTTCAATTTATCTCACACTGTGCAAGAGTAACAATAAGGCATTAATGAGATCTCAATTGTGATTTTACTTTTCCTATGAGATGTACTAATCAGACAACCTGACACTTTTGCATAGCAGTTTCACAGAGCCAAAACAAGTCAACATTATGTTAACATTAATTTCACCACTGGCTCTTTTAAAAATGTTCCCTGTTTAGTAAATCTAGCCTTTAAAAACTTAAAGTTTATCTCAACATATGCTCATTCTAAAAGCGTATCCATATATACATTTTTGGAGATTGTGAATTATGTAATCAGATGACCGTATGGCTGCGTTTCGTCTTTAAAATGAACTCTACGAGGCGGTATGAGATGTTCCTTTACGTGCTTACCAGCTGACCGCTTACCTCCATATGGACGGCTTTTCGGCTGTTACCAGATTGTCAAGTGGCTCACCATGTACGTCGGTGGAATTGTGACGTGGAGTGGAGTTGGCCATTATGACGGGGTTCAAGTCCAGCAAAGATCACATCTAAGACAAAAACAAAAGCCAAATGGCCTGAATAGCACTCGTGAGAGAAATTTTAGATCTCAAAAGAAATACACAGCGGCCTCTGTTGGACTCATGGAAACAGAAACGTACATCCTGGCATGTATTTGGTGCTCTCCAGAAATGTATATAGGGGTACATTTTTAGAATGAGTCTGGGTTAGGGGTGGGCAGATTGATTCTAATATCGATAGTATCGATACCAATGTTGTATATCGATAGTAGCCTTCCGAGATCGAAACTTTAAATTCATCTCATTTATGCTAAAGTACATTGCTCCTGTTTCATCAAAAAGCGGACATGTCTCTAAATACCCTGCTCCTTTTATATCTTGTATGCACCATTGCTGCTCTCTGCTCTGCTGTTATTAGTTGTCCTTTCATCATGTGGCTCAGCAGCGCCAAAGCGCAAGCACTCTTAGCTGCTCTGAGATGACGGAAAGAAAGAGGAGCACTGTTTGGAGTTATTTTACTACAGTAAACGATAATAGTGCAAACTGCGATGTTTGTAAAAAGTCTATTTAATACTGTGGCAACACCACAAATATACTCAAACACATAAAACAGCACAAAAAAGAGAACACAGAGCGGCAAAAAAGGAGAGAAAGGGAGGCAAATCCTCCAGACAGACCCCCAGCAGTGCCAGTCCTGAAACAGAGGTCACTGACTGAGACATTTCAGAGAGGCTATGAATGTCCAGGTAGCTAGCTACATGTAACGAGGAGGCTAAGGCTTTGTTTGAATCCATGTACGGAAGTTTATTAAAAGGGTGAGACAGAGATATCAATGTATTAACAGGCAAATAGTCGGTAACAGGAAAGCAGTCCAAACCAAGCGACAAGCAAAGGGGCGAATCCAGTAGGCGTAGTAATAATGCAGGCAGAGGATCAGTGCAACAACAATCAGTCCAAAACAGATCAGAAGGGCAAAGAGAGAGAACGTACGTGGTCAAGGCAGGCAGGGTCATACACAGTAATGCAGTCAAGAAAGTCACTAGGAACAACGCTTGGTACGACAGGTAAACTGGCAATACTTCGCAAAGAAGCATGGCCTGAGCACTCACTGAAATACAGCACAAACAGGAAGTAGCCACAGAGGGAGCAGAGCTGTGTAAGTAGTCGGGCGAGGGCTGTCTCTCTCTGCTGGTGTGGCGTTACACTACAGTGGTGAAATTAATATTTAGTGGTGAAATTAATAATTATAAGAGTTATATAGGACATTCAGTATTATTAGTTAATGCCAATTTTACAAAAAAAAAAAAAAAAAAAAAAAGAGTACTTGGTCACAGTTGAACTTGTTACTTTCATCATCAGGCTGATTAAATATAGCCTATTTAGTCAGCACACGAAAACCTGCTATTTTTATTCATTATTTGGAATTTAAAAATATACAGTAGTGGCCAAAATGATTAGAACAGTAGCTTTTTCACCAGTTTTTTTCACCAAGTCAGTTATCTTTTACTGTGGTGTATTAGTAAAAAATAAAAAACCCATTTTAAAAGCACTTTAAAACATTATTTTAGCTGGTGAGAATACAGGTGTTTTAATAATTCTACCCACAACGGTATACTATAAACTTAAAATATGAAAATGTCTGAATATCCCTTTTGTGTTAACTGTGGAAGGTACACTATAGGATTTATATTTTGGCTACATAGGTAAGATAGGCTTTAGGCTATACATAATTAATAATAAAATGTTTTTATTTGGCTTAAAGGTGTTTAAAATTTGTCCTGGGTTTTAACATATACATTTAATTATAGCTGCTTTGACAGAATACAACTCAAAACTCATCACACACCCTTCTCCCCTACAGAAAATTACATATAGGTTCAAGTGCATGCTTTTTAAAGTAAAAGTATCAGTATCTGTATCAATATTGGCAATACTGGCCCTGTATTTACTTGGTATTTGGGTCGATACCAAATTTCGCAGTATCGCCCAGCCCTAGTCTGGGTTGGTTTATCTGACTATATACTTAAAGTCGGTATGATGCAAAGACTGAGATTGTCCTTTTTTCCTTATTTTGATGTACAGTATGTCTGAATAAAAAGACTAATGAAATGAGGGGAAGAAATATATAAGGTGGGCCTTGATTCTGTTTAAAAAATTGATTGAATCATTGGAGGTTTGGCATTGCTAACAACACTTAAATGGCGGTAAGTATAATGTAGAAACATGTATTTACACAATAAGTACATTGTAACAAATCATTTATATCAGTGTAAAAGCATATTAGTTAGGGCCTAATATAAAAATCTTTAACAAAACAATCAATTCCTTATGTGCGTGCTTTACTTAAGAGGATTTCGAGATCTTTCAAGTTGCTACAAAAAAAAATCAAGGTCATGGTCCTCAATTTAAGGTAAAAATTACCAGTAAAACCAGTAAAAATTAAAGCCTGATGCGTATGTTCAAAGTCAAAGGCAGTAAAGATGAGGCCAACAACACCACTGTTGTTTGCATATAATGCCCTCAAGAGCTGACACCATGACTGAGCAAGAATAAGACTGAAAACAATACAACCCTCTGTAATCAGATTATGTCAGCACTATACAGTATGTGGTGCGACTGATGCCCTGACAAGCTCCAGTGCCTCTGACATGGAGGACAAACAGATTTGTTATGGTCTTTTTGCTGCGACCAGTGTAGACAGCCTACAGCTGTTGTGGCACATCATGTACTGTAGACACTGTAAGATTGAGCACACCTAGTCTTAGTCGTATGTTCACAAATGATATAGTGTAGTGTCTACATAGTTGCATGCACTTACTTGGATTTTCCACTACAGCATCAAATCTGTGCCCAGTGGTGCTGGTAATGCTACAATGCTCTAGGTATGATTGTGCAATTTAATCAAGACAAATATTCATGCACTCGAAGGAAACCCATGCAAACATGGGGAGAACATGCAAACTCCACAAAGAAATGCCAACTGACCCAGCCGAGGCTCAAACCAGCAACCTTCTTGCCGTGAGGCAATTGTTCTACCTTCTGCGCCACTGTGACGCCCCACATCCACATTTAGGTTATTCAATTCACCTATTTGGCATGTCTTTGGTCTGTGCGGGGGAAACCAGAGCACTCGTAGGAAACTTCACACAAAAATGCCAACTGACACAGCTGGGACTCAGGAACCAGCGACCTTCTTGCTTTGAGGCAACAGTGCTAACCACTAATCCACCGTGTCATCCCTGCATGTTGTGCTGCTCACACTAATGGTAATACAATGTATTACTTGTAGTTAAACACCCACCCTGACCAAATGCAGAAGAGAAGACATTGGTAAACAAAGTATTTTTGCAGTTTTGTCGTCCCACAAATGTGTCAAAGACCCATGCAATTACAGTTGAACCACTGAAGTCACAAGAAATTTGTTGACATTGTTTTCTGGACTTCTCTGCACTTTGAACATATCTGGATTTCTGCTGTCTATGCAGGATGAGTGAGCTTTGAGATTCATCTTAATTCAAACATCGTAATTTGTGAAGGTCTCAGGGGATTGGAACGACATAAGAGAAAGTAATTGAGAACAGAATTTTTATCATGTTTTGGGTGAACTAACCCTTCAATTATTCTAGCAAATTTTAGCAATTTTAAAATGGCATTTTACAGTGATGTCTTGAAAGAACAATTTCAGTGAACAAACAAAATAACCATTTTCTGGTGTAAAACACAATATATAATATAATATATAATGTGGCACAGTGGCACAGTAGGTACTACTGTTGCTTCACAGCAAGAGGTCGCTTGTTCAAGCCTTGGCTGGGTCAGTTGGCGTTTCTATGTGAAATTTACATGTTCTCCCTGTGTTCGCGTGGGTTTCCTCCAGGTGCTCCGGTTTCCCCCACAGTCAAAAGACATGCGGTACAGGTGAATTGGGAAGGCTAAATTCTCCGTAGTGCATGAGTGTGAGTGAGTGTGTATGGATATTTCCCAGAGATGGGTTGCGGCTGGAAGGGCATCAGCTGCGTAAAACATGTACTGGATAAGTTGGCGGTTCATTCTGCTGTGGCGACCCCGGATTAATAAAGGGACTAAGCCGAAAAGAAAATGAATGAATGAATGAATAATATAATATAAAGAATGTTTTTTTCACTACAAATACTTGTAGCATAATGGCTCCACATTACAGAAACAATAGATGCCAACAAAGGAAAAAAAAATACTCATACATGCAGTACATTATGTAAATTTAGTCATCAAAATGTACAAGTGTACTGTAAATGCACAGCCTGATTTTTCTACCCACACATAATCAGGCTGCACATGTGCATCCTGAATTTATTTTGCACCATAATAATGAACAGAACGTGTTGAAAATGAAATGAATGTCTCTCACTATCACATTTGTAGTTAAAAAAATTCACAGAGGTTTAGATAAAGGAGTTTAGAAGATTAATAATTAATATTTAAACTGCTGAAAAAGATGAATGCATTCTGCAACAATACTGTGAACCTTTATCAAGCTATTTGTTCATTAACCGTTGAATGCATTATGCAACAACAGGAGGGAAGTTAATAAATGTAAAGACATAGAACCTGAAATGAGTAATTATGAGGATGTTACCAATGACCAGCAAACAATTGTGTGTTTAATAGATGTCTAATAGACATTTAAACGTAGACAGCTTGGCTAAAACAAGGTTAAACTTGGGCTGTCAGTGAAAATCTTACAGACATCTAAGAATAGCCCAAAACTAGACTAGTCGTCAAATAGACAGATTAGCCAGACTTTATATGTGTAGTCATTCATTTCTGTTTATTTGATTTGGCCTATTCTTAGATATCTATAAGATTTTCACTGATAGCCCAAATTTAGCCTTGTTTAACCAAGACAATTATGTTTAGACGTGTATTAGACATCTATTAGACATCTTTTAAAAAAAATGCTTTTTGGGAATGATTGACAGGCCTTTTTTATGCTCGCAGGTCAAACAAAAGGCAATGCAATAGCAATTAAAGATGCAATTAAGACACTTAAGCATGTCCCTAAACTTGAATTCTGCTACACATCACTTTTAATTAATAAAAACAGCACATACTGTATTTTAGGGCATAATATAATTGGGATGCAGCACTAACGTTTTCTTTTTGATTATTAAAAGTGGACTTTATTGTCCCGAAAAAGATACAGAAGTTATTGGAGGACATGAAGCAAGAAAAAAAAATCAGTCATGATTTAATGAAAACCTCCATATACACATGTCATACAGAAATGTATGCATGTTTAGTGAATGAGACCCATTGGTCAGAACACTGATTACATTTACATGGACATCAGTAATCTAATTATTTGCCTTAATCTGAATAAGACAACAATATGAATAAGGTGTTTAAATAAGTTGCTTTTTAAATGTTCCTTTCATTAATGAGAAATATCACACGAGTAGCAGAGCGATATGGCTGTATATCGGCACTGGTGGGATGCGTACGTTGGCTCGAGTGTCTTAGTGTCCCACTAGTGATGATATACAGCCAAATTGCACTGCTATGAGTGTGATATTGCATATATACAACAGTTTGACGCAGGGGTTGCTAGACATAAAGCTCTACTGGGGCACCGCCCCTCCCACCTCAAAAAAAAAAAAAAAAATTATAATATATATATATTTTTTTTTTCATAATAAATAAATATTATAATAAATAAATAAAAAATATTTATTATAAATAAAAGTATTATTCTAAATAATCTTAAATGTAACTGGAAAACAATGTTTAGACACAACTGGAATGATATGCTAAGATCATTTAAAAAATCTTTTGCAAAAAAATATTAATTTCATTTGAATGAAATTCAATAGACAATTCAATAAAATACAAAAAATATATGTTTTCTGAAATTATCTGTTGTCTTAGACTTGACACATGGCAGAGAATTAGGTTTATTAAGTCTTTACGTCCCTGACTCCTTATACAAAAAAAATCTCAGGAGGCATGCTTAGTAGCCTCAACCAAGTAGCCTGCTTTTTTGGCGCGCATGTTAACTACCAGGATATGCACCGGCAAACCGGCCGCGTGGGTTCTCTGCGCACACGCGGAGATGCGTCAATTTGCTTTTTGATTAAACACATTGCTTTCACCAGCGTTGGTTCGGTTGCACACAGAGAATAACATCTCTATTTCGGAATTACCACTCTTAATAAATACACTTGCTTATGAAGTAAATCATATCCCAATGCATTCACTGGGGCACTGGAGATTTTTGCCCCAGTAAATTGGGTCTAGCGACGCCTCTGGTTTGACGGCATAATTGTGTTTATATATAAAAAATACGGAGAGTCTCAAAAACCTATTTTCTTCTGCCATTCATTCACATCTGAAGCTGACGGTAAGAACATCAGAAACCATTGCTACTTCACAAACATCACTTTGGAGCTAGTATTTGAATGATTCTCAAGAGTAATGTCTGATGACAAAACAGGTGATTTCGCTCCCATTTAAGAATATAAGGCATGAAATGTCATCTCAGTCTAAAAAAAGATTTCCCAGTATTTCTCTGTTGCAATCGGGAGATCACAATAATTAACCCCAAAAAATCCAGAGCAAAGAAAACACTACTAGATTACTATGGTATAAATACACACTACAGAGTACAAAAGACAGAGAACGACTTACAATGTCCTTTACCTGTTCTGTAATATTTGATCAGCTGCAGTTTGAAACATCCGCTGAAAAAATGCTGGTTTTCTCCCCTAAGGACTTATTATGCGGTCTCTGTCGCCATCTTGTGGCGAAACACCAACCGTCTTTGCAGTATGACAAGCTAATGGCTGCCAACGCGCTGAATCTTCGAAATTATAAATATTTAAAATAGGCACTATTCTAATAAATAAACTTCATAGTTGCAATCTAAACAACTACATTCTTTCCTAAAAAGCCTCAAAAGTACATTATGTTGTCCAACAGCTGCAATATTTGTCACACTGTAGTCCTCTGCTTGCCACTCTTGTGGGCGAAGTAATGCACAAGGGTGAAGAGGCTGTACAAGTGCTGATATTACTTTAATTTCTCACATCTATCAGCCAATCAGATTAGAGAACCAGAAAGAACTGTTGTATAAATGTCAATACGTCACCATTTGGCCCTAGTTTCCTTCTGTGTTTTAAGCAACAATAGTTCATGTTCGTCTTAACACCATATGTGATTTTGGGCGTTCCGTTGTTAATTTCACAAGTTCAACTGCAATTAATTTCTCACACTATCGAAGCGACAAAATCAAAGTCAAGGCACTTCATAATGTCCATTTCTTCCAGAATTGGGCACAATTTTGGCATGATTTCCTTGACGTAGGGTCTCGTGGGGATTCGTAAACGACAAATGGGCATCGTGACACAAGATTCCATCGTTTCTTCTTGTGTAATGTGGCACAGTTCACGACAACCTATACCATGTCTGAAACACCTCATGATTATTTTTTTTAATTTCATGTTTAATTTTTTTTCGTTCTTCACGACAAATTCCATCACGTAGGTGACACTGGGCGATAAGAGCACAAAATTTCTCAGTTATATCAATGTGTGCTGCCGTTAATGCGCTGGTCAGGTAATAAAAAATTGGCTGCATATTTGCTTATGTGTGGGTCACGGGTAGATAAGATCCGTCATTGGTTATGCAAACTTTAACTAGCTTTTCTTAAATATTAAGTTGTTTTAAGCTATTTTATCTCACAGACTGGCACAAATATGCAGACATCTTCATTCTCATAAGTTCCCTCATCCTTCCAACAGAGTTTTTTCTTCTGAGGTAATCTGCAAACATGTTCAGTGCTGCGAATACATTGTAAAAGCATTTCATGCTTATTCAGATTTGTCATTAACAGTGATAACAGTTTAATATAGGCTTCACTGATTCACAAGATTTCACTTTCATTTTATTTATGCTAGATTATTATTTTATTTAAAAAACCAACACAATCTCATGGCAATTCGTATTTTGGACTTGTTTTAAAACACATCACCTCAAACGGTATTCGTTATTCTTGTTTATAGATAACTGACCAACAAAAGGCACATTAAAATTAATTTAAAAATGATAGCAAACTAAATTCATTTCAAAAAGATATTTTTCTTAGAAAAAATATCTGAATTATATTTTTGTTCGTACCCCTCTACTACTCAACTATACAGGTGGATGATTTGTTTCTCTCTGTGGAAAACAAGAATTTAACGAACGCTTCAGTGTGATTGTATCACAAACCCCAGTTATATATTTGCTAATTTATTAATATGTCAATATTTTAAATATTATGTCTTAAGCATCTGATTTTTCCTTGCTGCTGCTTATGTGCTTTAATTTTCTTGTCTCACTTGCGGCAAGTTCAGGCAGTGTTTATTATTAAACTCATGGCTGGAAAATATACATTTAGATTTCAAAGAAAATATCTTAATATTAGAAAGGAATCATAAGTTTGATCCTATCCATGTCGTAACGAATGCCCCTAAATAATATAGTTAGTTGTCTGCAAGCGTCAGTGTCGTTCTAGCAACACTTGTGACTGCTTTGGGAAAAAACGCTCGTCGTAGAGGTCATGGGATTACTGATCGTGAAGAAACGTGTAGTCTGGCACATTTGTTACCCACGACAAGTCAAGATTTCATCAAGAAAAAAAAATCACATAAACTGACAGAGACTTTCGTAACTGTCAATAAAAATCATGTGATCTGATTGGGGCTTAAAATAGGAATACTTTTACATGATTTAATTCCATGTCTGTTTAGTTCGATTATGACTTTAATTGAATTAAGCTAATTAAAAGCCGTTGCTTACACAGAAGACTATCTCTATCTCTCTCTTTCCTGACAATAGGAATAACACAAGTTAAGGTGTCTTTCCGAGCACAGAGACCTCTCGTTGAACACCACACAGTAAATATGCATCTTCTATTAGTTCTGTTCTGTTCTATTAGTTCTATTAATTCTTCTAATATCTGTAAGTGTGAACCCGTGGAATTGAAGACAACTCCCTATATTATCTTTTTATTCAATTTGAGAGAACTAGATAAGATAAATACTTTAAAATACAATTTTTTTTAATTTAATTAATGAATGAATCAATCAGAGCCTCAGTGAAAATGATTTGATTTAATTTTATTTATTTATTTTTGCACTTAATGCTTCATTTTTTTGGAAAACTTCCTCAAATCTGGCTTTTCAGACATGCAGATTTCCACTCACACAAGTGCACACTGTTTCTGCCTTGCATAAATGCATAGACATCCTTTTCTAAAGTTGTCAAAGTGCTGCATAATCATAAATCACAAATAAGTCCATGCTACACACATACACAAGCGCGTGTGAGCTGACTCAGCGCTAACCTTTCTCTGTAGCACTGCTTTAGTATGCTGTCCAGATGCCCCCCACAGTCCACACAGCCCAGCACTTTACAAATATCTCAGCACATTCCTTCATCGTCTTGCTTGTAGAAATCTATTCAACAAGACCACAAAATGATCGCTTGCTCTTACACTTTCGGTATTAAAAGAATTTCCAATATAGCGAGCAATGAACAGCGTTTTGATTCATGAAGCTGTTTCCCACTCAATAAAGACCTAGGGGTAAAAAAAGGCAGAGTTGTATTGAAAAGGGATGAATGTCATCAAATGAACAGTAGTAGTGCTGCTAAAGAGATGAACAAGTAAATAAATCAAGATGTGACAGATGTTCAATGCGCACATTATATCTAAATGAGCTACATTCATGCATATATTAAAAGCCCTCGTTATGCCTGCTAACTCTACAGGTTCATTTACAGGTGTGCTTGCATAATTTAATGTTCAAAACACTCCTTTTTTAATAATTTACATCGCTGCAGCACTTGTTTTAGTTTTGGCTACTTTAAAGCAATCAAAATTGAGACGTTTATTATGAACGTTTTAGTCTGAAGGTTATCTATAAGCAAGTACTCTAAAAATAAACCCATCTGAGCCAAAAAAACTGCACATGAAAACACCAAATGGATGAGCTGATTGAAACTAGAACATACCAGCCTGATCTCACGAGAAAACGTAAGTATTATACGTTTTGTCAGTTTAGTGGCGAATTCGTACGAGTTCATTCATACGAAATTGAACGATTTTAAAAAGGAGGCGTGGCCCCTAACCCCACCCCTAAACCCAACCGTCATTGGGGGATGAGCAGATCGTACTAAATCGTACGAATTAGATCGTACGAATTCATACGAATTAGCCACTAAATCAAAAAGTTACGAATTGCCGTGAGATTGTGTTGAACATACAGTACATTCTGCAGATGTACCTTTTCACACCTGCAGGTGGCGGTAGCCTGTGTTTTTATTTTGCATAGGGAAACAGGAAGTAGTGCTTCACACATATGAACAATAAACAATGCAGCGCTTACCATTTTCACAATATTTTATTAATCACCACAGAGGAATTAGTTTGCGCAAATATAATCTGATGATCCATGTCATTTGTAGTGTTGGGGAAACATAAGAACCAGCTTGATTTGTGTTGACACAAT